>NC_090934.1:1157722008-1158025038 GCF_040938575.1 Ambystoma mexicanum
GGAATCGGAAGGAGTTGTATATGACATCTCATGCCATAGGAAGGGTCTCAGGTTTGGTATAAGCATTGAGATATCACATCTCTGCTATCGGAAGGGTCTCAGGATTGGAATGGGAAGGAGTTGGATATCCCATCTCGTTATAGGAAGGGTCTCAGGTTTGGTATTAGAAGCATTGAGATATCACATCTCATGCTATAGGAATGGTCTAAGGTTTGGAAAGGGGAAGGATTTGGGTATCACATCTCATGTTATATGACCGGTCTCAGGTTTGGTATTAGAAGCATTGAGATATCAAATCTCATGGTATAGGTCGGGTCTCAGAATTGGAATGGGAAGGAGTTGGATATCACATCTCAAGCTATAGAAAGAGTCTCAGGATTGGAATGGGAAGGAGTTTGATATCACATCTCATGCCATGGTATGGGTCTTAGGTTTTGTAGAAGCATTGGGATATCACATCACATGCTATAGGCAGGGTCTAAGGTTGGAATGGGAAGGAGTTGGATATCACATCTCATGTTAAAGGAAGGGTCTCAGGATTGGAATGGGAAGGACTTGGATATCACATCTCATTCTATAGGAAGGCTCTCAGGGTTGGAAGGGGAAGGAGTTCGATATCACATTTCATGTTAGAGGTAGGATCTCAGGTTTGGTATTAGAGGCATTGAGATATCACATCTCATGCCATCAGAAGGGTCTCAGGATTGGAATGGGAAGGAGTTCGATATCACATCTCATGCTAAAGGGAGGGTCTAAGGTTTGGAAGGGGAAGGATTTGGACATCACATCTCATGTTATAGGAAGGATCTCAGGTGTGGTATTAGAAGCATTGAGATATCACATCTCATGCTATCGGAAGGGTCTCAGGTTTGGTATAAGCCTTGAGATATCACATCTCTGTTATCGGAAGGGTCTCAGGATTGGAATGGGAAGGACTTGGATATCACAATTCATGTTATAGGAAGGGTCTCAGGTTTGGTATTAGAAGCATTGAGATATCACATCTCATGCTATAGGAAGAGTCTCAGGATTGGAATGGAAGGACTTGGATATCACATCTCATGTTATAGGAAGGGTCTCAGGTTTGGTATTAGAAGCATTGAGATATCACATCTCATGCTATAGGAAGGGTCTAAAGTTTGGAAAGGGAAGGATTTGGATATCACATCTCATGTTATTGGACTGGTCTCAGGTTTGGTATTAGAAGCATTGAGATATCAAGTCTCATGGTATAGGACGGGAGTTTGATATCACATCTCATGCAATGGTATGGGTCTCAGGTTTTGTAGAAGCATTGGGATATCACATCTCATGCTATCGGAAGGGTCTAAGGTTTGGAAAGGGAAGGATTTGGATATCACATCTCATGTTATTGGACCGGTCTCAGGTTTGGTATTAGAAGCATGGAGATATCAAGTCTCATGGTATAGGACGGGAGTTTGATATCACATCTCATGCCATGGTATGGGTCTCAGGTTTTGTAGAAGCATTGGGATATCACATCTCATGCTATCGGAAGGGTATCAGGATTGGATTTGGAAGGAGTTGGATAACCCATCTCATGCTATAGGAAGGGTCTCAGGATTGGAATGGGAAAGACTGGGATATCACATCTCATGTTGTAGGAAGGCTCTCAGGTTTGGAAAGGGAAGGAGTTGGATATCACATTTCATGTTAGAGGTAGGATCTCAGGTTTGGTATTAGAGGCATTGAGATATCACATCTCATGCTATCAGAAGGGTATCAGGATTGGAATGGGAAGGAGTTGGATATCACATCGCATGCTAAAGGGAGGGTCTCAGGTTTGGAAGGGGAAGGATTTGGATATCACATTTTATGTTATAGGAAGGATCTCAGGTTTGGTATTAGAAGCATTGAGATATCACATCTCATGCTATAGGAAGGGTCTCAGGATTGGAATGGGAAGGAGTTGGATATCACATCTCATGTTATAGGAAGGATCTCAGGTTTGGTATTAGAAGCATATAGATATCACATCTCATGCTATAGGAAGGGTCTCATGATTGGAATGGGAAGGAGTTGGATATCACATCTCATGCTAAAGGAAGGGTCTCAGTTTTGGTAGAAGCATTGCGGTATCACATCTCATGCTATAGGAAGGGTCTCAGGATTGGAATCGGAAGGAGTTGGATATCACGTCTCATGTTATAGGAAGGGTCTCAGGATTGGAATGGGAAGGAGTTGGATATCCCTTCTCATGCTATAGGGAGGGTCTCAGTTTTGATATTAGAAGCATTGAGCTATCACATCTCATGCTATCGGAAGGGTCTCAGGATTGGAATGGGAAGGACTTATATATCACATCTCATACTATAGGGAGGGTCTCAGTTTTGATATTAGAAGCATTGAGCTATCACATGTCATGATATCGGAAGGGTCTCAGGATTGGAATGGGATGGAGTTGGATATCACATCTCAAGCTATCTCAGGATTGGAATGGGAAGGAGTTTGATATCACATCTCAAGCTATAGGAAGGGTCTCAGGTTTGGAAGGGGAAGGATTTGGATCTCACATCTCATGTTTTAGGACGGGTCTCAGGTTTGGTATTAGAAGCATTGAGATATCACATCTCATGGTATAGGAAGGGTCTCAGGATTGGAATGGGAAGGAGTTGGCTATCACATCTCAAGCTATCTCAGGATTGGAATGGGAAGGAGATTGATATCACATCTCAAGCTATAGGAAGGGTCTCAGGTTTGGAAAGGGAAGGATTTGGATTTCACATCTCATGTTATAGGATGGTTCTCATGTTTGGTTTTAGTAGCATTGAGATATCACATCTCATGCTATCGGAAGGGTCTCAGGTTTGGAAAGGGAAGGATTTGGATTTCACATGTTATAGGATGGTTCTCAGGTTTGGTTTTAGAAGCATTAAGATATAACATCTCATGCTATAGGAAGGGTCTCAGGTTTGGAAGGGGAAGGATTTGGATGTCACATCATGTTTTAGGACGGGTCTCAGGTTTGGTATTAGAAGCATTGAAATATCACATCTCATGGTATAGGAAGGGTCTCAGGATTGGAATGGGACGGAGTTGGATATCACATTGAATGGGAAGGAGTTTGATATCACATCTCATGCTATAGGAAGGGTTTCAGGTTTGGTAGAAGCATTGAGATATCACATCTCATGCTATAGGAAGAGTCTCAGGTTTGGGAAGGGAAGGATTTGGATTTCACATCTCATGTTATAGGATGGTTCTCATGTTTTGTTTTTGAAGCATTGAGATATCACATCTCATGCTATCGGAAGGATCTCAGGTTTGGTATTAGAAGCATTGAGATATCACATCTCACACACAAAGCAAGATCACTTACAAACTACTCCAAACAGTTGTTATATCAAAAATATATACACATTTATTTTAAGGCCTTTAAAACAATGACCGTAGCGAGAAAATCACAATATAACGATATTAAACCAACACATACCATACCAATACAATATATATACAAATACGACAGTCGCAAGCGTTATATGCACGAAATGTGTAGTCCACCTGCAAGGGAAGGAAAACAGGCAGTGCGATACAATGCTTTCGACTCAGTTCGCCTTCAGAGACACCTAACTAGATGGAAGTCCGAGCCCTGCGAAGAGTGGAGCCTTGTGCTCAAAAGTACCTGCACACGCTGGTGCCAACGGGCAAAAGGGGAGTCTCTTCTAAGGAAATCAGGCAGTTCAGTTCAGTGCACAAATGAAGGAGAACAAGTTCCGCGACTCAAGCGCAGCCTCCACAGTGGGCAGAAGCAGAGCGCGAGTACGGCAAAAGGGTGCTGTTTTACACAGCGGGGAAAAGCAATGGGCTCCTGCAGGAGGGCGACCAGATCCTAGCTAAACTACTCACCAGTCCCCGATGCAAGCAGACCCAGGCTTCTCCGCGTCAGTTTCAGCAGCTGGCAGGTTCAGAAGAGCAGGGAACGCCTCGTCGTCGTGTTGAGTAAAAAGACGTCCCAATCGAAGAAACCTGCACAGTTTTGTCACCACAGCAGGGCAACGGAGCGGCCGTGTGTATCTGAGCCAAATGTACACTACTCACTTCCGACCTGGGAACGCCAAGTGTACGAAGCGTGTGAGAGTGACAAGGACTCGAAATACAACACAACCTGGCGGCGGTTACAGAGCAAGACTCCCGTGTAAGCTGGTCAGTCAACTGGATGGCCCAGAGACGCTTCCGAAGGCTTACTGGCAGGAGATGATGAAGATGCCGAGAATAGCTGTTCCCGCTATTCCAAGGGACGAAGCACCAGTACAGGCCTTCTGGTTCGATCAAAGGTGAAAAGGGTTTCACAAGGCGACAGCAGTGTAGAGCAGAAGTCCTTCAGCGGGTCACCAGCGATTCCTCTGTCCAGCCTCTTGGTTGCAGGATACTTGGCTCCTGTATTCCTTCGTTCGTGAGAACTCAGGAGATCGATATGGTAGTGGTGTTTCCAGCCCCCTCTTATCCACGGTTCCCTTCGCGCCAAAACGGAGGGGACCCAATGGGAGATCCGCTCATCAACACTCACACCATACGTGGACCAATCACGGACCACGGTGGTCCCAGGCATTCACACCACCCTAGACTCTCTGGCACCCAGGATGTGTATTGGGACCAGACATCCCAGCCCACACCCTGGAGGCACACAAAAGACATGTAGAAGCCCGCGAAAGCATCCGTGTTTCGCGGGAAATTACATGCCCAAATAAGGAAGGCCCCGGGTCGGCTCGACCTGGGGAAGGTGAAGGGAGCAAGACGGTCAGCGGACAGGACAAAGGAGCCTCGTGGTCTGGCCATTTTGGGAGCCAGGCCACCATTTTGGGTTAAGCGCAGAAAACGCGCTTAGAACGCCAAAAGGAGCTCAAAATACAAAGAAACGATCGCTGCCACCATTCCCGTCCCTGAATTACTTGCACCGATCAAATACAATCCTAAACGAGTATCTAGGGCCTGTAGAAGGCTAGAGACCCAAGAGAGCTGTAACTTAGCTTACAGTGCCCTCTTGTGTCATGTTGCACGAAAGCCGCAACATGATAAAAGAAACTACGGGAAACAGTGTTCCCCGGTACTGACTGTCTTAAGGGCATGTCAGTTTCCCCATAAGAAAAGGAGCGAAAGCCCAGAGGAGTGCAGCAGAAGGCTGCACTTCTCTGGCAAAGTCAAGAACAAGGTGAAAAACAACAGCAAAAAGTTTAGGGGTTGCCACATGGAAGGAAAATTACCTACAATTACGAAATCTTTCCTAACAGGATGGTTCTCATGTTTGGTTTTTGAAGCATTGAGATATCACATCTCATGCTATCGGAAGGGTCTCAGGTTTGGAATTGGAAGGAGTTGGATATCACATCTCATGTTATAGGAAGGATCTCAGGTTTGGTATTAGAAGCATTGAGATATCACATCTCATGCTATAGGAAGCGTCTCAGGATTGGAATGGGAAGGACTTGGATGTCACATCTCATGCTATAGGGAGGGTCTCAAGTTTGATATCAGAAGCTTTGAGATAACAAATCTCATGATATCGGAAGGGTCTCAGGATTGGAATGTGAAGGAGTTGGATATCACATCTCATGATAAAGGAAGGGTCTAAGGTTTGGAAGGGGAAGGATTTGGATATCACATCTCATGTTATAGGACGGGTCTCAGGTTTGGTATTAGAAGTATTGCGATATCAAGTCTCATGGTATAGGAGGGTCTCAGAATTGGAATGGGAAGGAGTTGGATATCACATCTCAAGCTATAGGAAGGGTCTCAGGTTTGGTAGAAGCATTGGGATATCACATCTCATGCTATCGGAAGGATCTCAGGTTTGGTATTAGAAGCATTGAGATATCACATCTCATGCTATAGGAAGGGTCTCAGGTTTGGTATTAGAAGCATTGAGATATCACATCTCATGCTATAGGAAGGGTCTCAGGATTGGAATGGGAAGGAGTTGGATATCACATCTCATGCTATAGGAAGGGTCTCAGGAATGGAATGGGAAGGAGTTTTATATGACATCTCATGCCATAGGAAGGATCTCAGGTTTGGAATAAGCATTGAGATATCACATCTCTGCTATCGGAAGAGTCTCAGGATTGGAATGGGAAGGAGTTGGATATCCCATCTCATGTTATAGGAAGGGTCTCAGGTTTGGTATTAGAAGCATTGAGATATCACATCTCATGCTATAGGAAGCGTCTCAGGATTGGAATGGGAAGGACTTGGATGTCACATCTCATGCTATAGGGAGGGTCTCAAGTTTGATATCAGAAGCTTTGAGATAAAAAATCTCATGATATCGGAAGGGTCTCAGGATTGGAATGTGAAGGAGTTTGATATCACATCTCATGATAAAGGAAGGGTCTAAGGTTTGGAAGGGGAAGGATTTGGATATCACATCTCATGTTATAGGACGGGTCTCAGGTTTGGTATTAGAAGCATTGCGATATCAAGTCTCATGGTATAGGAAGGGTCTCAGAATTGGAATGGGAAGGAGTTGGATATCACATCTCAAGCTATAGGAAGGGTCTCAGGATTGGAATGGGAAGGAGTTTGATATCACATCTCATGCAATAGTATGGGTCTCAGGTTTGGTAGAAGCATTGGGATATCACATCTCATGCTATCGGAAAGGTCTCAGGTTGGAATGGGAAGGATTTGGATATCACATCTCATGTTATAGGAAGGATCTCGGGTTTGGTATTAGAAGCATTGAGATATCACATCTCATGCTACAGGAAGGTTCTCAGGATTGGAATGGGAAGGAGTTGGATATCACATCTCATGCTATAGGAAGGGTCTCAGGAATGGAATGGGAAGGAGCTTTATATGACATCTCATGCCATAGGAAGGATCTCAGGTTTGGTATTAGAAGCAGTGAGACATCACATCTCATGTTATAGGAAGGGTCTCAGGATTGGAATGGGAAGGAGTTGGATATCACATCTCATCCAATAGGAAGGGTCTCAGGTTTGGAATGAGAAGGAATTGGATATCACATCATGTTATAGGAAGGATCTCAGGATTGGAATGGGAATGACTTGGATATCACAATTCATGTTATAGGAAGGGTCTCAGGTTTGGTATTAGAAGCATTGAGATATCACATCTCATGCTATAGGAAGGGTCTCAGGATTGGAATGTGAAGGATTTGGATTTCACATCATACTAAAGGTAGGGTCTCAGGTTTGGTATAAGCATTGAGATATCACATCTCTGCTATCGGAAGGGTCTCAGGATTGGATTGGGAAGGAGTTGGATATCCCTTCTCATGCTATAGGAAGGGTCTCAGGTTGGAATGGGAAGCAGTTGGATATCACATCTCATGCTATAGGAAGGGTCTCAGGATTGGATTGGGAAGGAGTTGGATATCCCTTCTCATGCTATAGGAAGGGTCTCAGGTTGGAATGGGAAGCAGTTGGATATCACATCTCTTGCTATAGGAAGGGTCTCAGGTTTTTTTATTAGAAACATTGAGATGTCACATCTCATGCTATAGGAAGGGTTTCAGGATTGGAATGGGAAGGATTTGGATATCACATCTCATGCTAAAGGAAGGGTCTCAGGTTTGGAAGGGGAAGGATTTGGATATCATATCTCATGTTATAGGGCGGGTCCCAGGTTTGGTATTAGAAGCATTGAGATATCACATCTCATGGTATAGGAAGGGTCTCAGGATTGGAATGGGAAGGAGTTGGATATCACATCTCATCCAATAGGAAGGGTCTCAGGTTTGGAATGGGAAGGAATTGGATATCACATCATGTTATAGGAAGGATCTCAGGATTGGAATGGGAAGGATTTGAATATCCCTTCTCATGCTATAGGAAGTGTCTCAGGTTGGAATGGGAAGGAGTTGGATATCACATCTCGTTATAGGAAGGGTCTCAGGATTGGAATGGGAAGGATTTGGATATCACATCTCTTGCTATAGGAAGGGTCTCAGGTTTTTTATTAGAAACATGGAGCTATCACATCTCATGCTATAGGAAGGGTTTCAGGATTGGAATGGGAAGGATTTGGATATCACATCTCATGCTAAAGGAAGGGTCTCAGGTTTGGAAGGGGAAGGATTTGGATATCACATCTCATGTTATAGGACGGGTCCCAGGTTTGGTATTAGAAGCATTGAGATATCACATCTCATGCTATACGAGGAGTCTCAGGATTGGAATGGGAAGGAGTTGGATATCACGTCTCATGTTATAGGAAGGGTCTCAGGATTGGAATGGCAAGTAGTTGGATATCACATCTCATGCTATAGAGAGGGTCTCAGGTTTGATATTAGAAGCATTGAGATATCACATCTCATGCTATCGGAAGGGTCTCAGGATTGGAATGGGAAGGAGTTGGATATCACATATGCTAAAGGAAAGGTCTCAGGTTTGGAAGGGGAAGGATTTGGATCTCACATCTCATGTTTTAGGACGGGTCTCAGGTTTGGTATTAGAAGCCTTGAGATATCACATCTCATGGTATAATAAGGGTCTCAGGATTGGAATGGGAAGGAGTTGGATATCACATCTCAAGCTATCTCAGGATTGGAATGGGAAGGAGTTTGATATCACATCTCGAGCTATAGGAAGGGTCTCAGGTTTGGGAAGGGAAGGATTCGGATTTCACATCTCGTTATAAGATGGTTCTCATGTTTGTTTTTAGAAGCATTGAGATATCAAATCTCATGCTATTGGAAGGGTCTCAAGTTTGGAATGGGAAGGAGTTGGATATCACATCTCATGTTATAGGAAGGATCTCAGGTTTGGTATAAGCATTGAGATATCACATCTCTGCTATCGGAAGGGTCTCAGGATTGGATTGGGAAGGAGTTGGATATCCCTTCTCATGCTATAGGAAGGGTCTCAGGTTGGAATGGGAAGGAGTTGGATATCACATCTCATGCTATAGGAAGGGTCTCAAGATTGAAATGGGAAGGATTTGGATATCACATCTCTTGCTATAGGAAGGGTCTCAGGTTTTTTATTAGAAACATTGAGATATCACATCTCATGCTATAGGAAGGGTTTCAGGATTGGAATGGGAAGGATTTGAATATCACATCTCATGCTAAAGGAAGGGTCTCAGGTTTGGAAGGGGAAGGATTTGGATATCATATCTCATGTTATAGGGCGGGTCCCAGGTTTGGTATTAGAAGCATTGAGATATCACATCTCATGGTATAGGAAGGGTTTCAGGATTGGAATGGGAAGGAGTTGGATATCACATCTCATCCAATAGGAAGGGTCTCAGGTTTGGAATGGGAAGGAATTGGATACCACATCATGTTATAGGAAGGATCTCAGGATTGGAATGGGAAGGATTTGGATATCCCTTCTCATGCTATAGGAAGTGTCTCAGGTTGGAATGGGAAGGAGTTGGATATCACATCTCGTTATAGGAAGGGTCTCAGGATTGGAATGGGAAGGATTTGGATATCACATCTCTTGCTATAGGAAGGGTCTCAGGTTTTTTATTAGAAACATTGAGCTATCACATCTCATGCTATAGGAAGGGTTTCAGGATTGGAATGGGAAGGATTTGGATATCACATCTCATGCTAAAGGAAGGGTCTCAGGTTTGGAAGGGGAAGGATTTGGATATCATATCTCATGTTATAGGGAGGGTCCCATGTTTGGTATTAGAAGCATTGAGATATCACATCTCATGCTATAGGAGGAGTCTCAGTATTGGAATGGGAAGGAGTTGGATATCACGTCTCATGTTATAGGAAGGGTCTCAGAATTGGAATGGCAAGGAGTTGGATATCACATCTCATGCTAAAGGAAGGGTCTCAGGTTTGATAGAAGCATTGAGATATCACATCTCATGCTATAGGAAGGAACTCAGGATTGCAATGGGAAGGAGTTGGATATCACATCTCATGCCATAGGATGGGTCATCAGGTTTGGTATAAGCATTGAGATATCACATCTCTGCTATCGGAAGGGTCTCAGGATAGGAATGGGAAGGACTTAGATATCACATCTCATACTATAGGGAGGGTCTCAGTTTTGATATTAGAAGCATTGAGCTATCACATCTCATGCTATCGGAAGGGTCTCAGGATTGGAATGGGATGGAGTTGGATATCACATCTCAAGCTATCTCGGGATTGGAATGGGAAGGAGTTTGATATCACATCTCAAGCTATAGGAAGGGTCTCAGGTTTGGAAGGGGAAGGATTTGGATCTCACATCTCATGTTTTAGGACGGGTCTCAGGTTTGGTATTAGAAGCATTGAGATATCACATCTCATGGTATAGGAAGGGTCTCAGGATTGGAATGGGAAGGAGTTTGATATCACATCTCAAGCTATAGGAAGGGTCTCAGGTTTGGAAAGGGAAGGATTTGGATTTCACATCTCATGTTATAGGATGGTTCTCATGTTTGGTTTTAGTAGCATTGAGATATCACATCTCATGCTATCGGAAGGGTCTCAGGTTTGGAAAGGGAAGGATTTGGAGTTCACATGTTATAGGAAGGTTCTCAGGTTTGGTTTTAGAAGAATTAAGATATAACATCTCATGCTATAGGAAGGGTCTCAGGTTTGGAATGGGAAGGAGTTGATATCACATCTCATGCTAAAGGAAAGGTCTCAGGTTTGGAAGGGGAAGGATTTGGATCTCACATCTCATGTTTTAGGACGGGTCTCAGGTTTGGTATTAGAAGCATTGAAATATCACATCTCATGGTATAGGAAGGGTCTCAGGATTGGAATGGGAAGGAGTTGGATAACACATTGAATGGGAAGGAGTTTGATATCACATTTCAAGCTATAGGAAGGGTCTCAGGTTTGGAAAGGGAATGATTTGGATTTCACATCTCATGTTATAGGATGGTTCTCATGTTTGGTTTTAGAAGCATTGAGATTTCACATCTCATGCTATCGGAAGGGTCTCAGGTTTGGAATGGGAAGGAGTTTGATATCACATCTCATGTTATAGGAAGGATCTCAGGTTTGGTATTAGAAGCATTGAGATATCACATCTCATGCTATAGGAAGGGTCTCAGGATTGGAATCGGAAGGAGTTGTATATGACATCTCATGCCATAGGAAGGGTCTCAGGTTTGGTATAAGCATTGAGATATCACATCTCTGCTATCGGAAGGGTCTCAGGATTGGAATGGGAAGGAGTTGGATATCCCATCTCGTTATAGGAAGGATCTCAGGTTTGGTATTAGAAGCATTGAGATATCACATCTCATGCTATAGGAAGGGTCTAAGGTTTGGAAAGGGGAAGGATTTGGGTATCACATCTCATGTTATAGGACCGGTCTCAGGTTTGGTATTAGAAGCATTGAGATATCAAATCTCATGGTATAGGTGGGGTGTCAGAATTGGAATGGGAAGGAGTTGGATATCACATCTCAAGCTATAGAAAGGGTCTCAGGATTGGAATGGGAAGGAGTTTGATATCACATCTCATGCCATGGTATGGGTCTCAGGTTTTGTAGAAGCATTGGGATATCACATCACATGCTATAGGCAGGGTCTAAGGTTGGAATGGGAAGGAGTTGGATATCACATCTCATGTTATAGGAAGGGTCTCAGGATTGGAATGGGAAGGACTTGGATATCACATCTCATTCTATAGGAAGGTTCTCAGGGTTGGAAGGGGAAGGAGTTGGATATCACATTTCATGTTAGAGGTAGGATCTCAGGTTTGGTATTAGAGGCATTGAGATATCACATCTCATGCCATCAGAAGGGTCTCAGGATTGGAATGGGAAGGAGTTGGATATCACATCTCATGCTAAAGGGAGGGTCTAAGGTTTGGAAGGGGAAGGATTTGTACATCACATCTCATGTTATAGGAAGGATCTCAGGTTTGGTATTAGAAGCATTGAGATATCACATCTCATGCTATCGGAAGGGTCTCAGGTTTGGAAAGGGGAAGGATTTGGGTATCACATCTCATGTTATAGGACCGGTCTCAGGTTTGGTATTAGAAGCATTGAGATATCAAATCTCATGGTATAGGTGGGGTGTCAGAATTGGAATGGGAAGGAGTTGGATATCACATCTCAAGCTATAGAAAGGGTCTCAGGATTGGAATGGGAAGGAGTTTGATATCACATCTCATGCCATGGTATGGGTCTCAGGTTTTGTAGAAGCATTGGGATATCACATCACATGCTATAGGCAGGGTCTAAGGTTGGAATGGGAAGGAGTTGGATATCACATCTCATGTTATAGGAAGGGTCTCAGGATTGGAATGGGAAGGACTTGGATATCACATCTCATTCTATAGGAAGGTTCTCAGGGTTGGAAGGGGAAGGAGTTGGATATCACATTTCATGTTAGAGGTAGGATCTCAGGTTTGGTATTAGAGGCATTGAGATATCACATCTCATGCCATCAGAAGGGTCTCAGGATTGGAATGGGAAGGAGTTGGATATCACATCTCATGCTAAAGGGAGGGTCTAAGGTTTGGAAGGG
Source organism: Ambystoma mexicanum (assembly GCF_040938575.1). Classification (NCBI taxonomy): domain Eukaryota; kingdom Metazoa; phylum Chordata; class Amphibia; order Caudata; family Ambystomatidae; genus Ambystoma; species Ambystoma mexicanum. Next base: position 1,157,734,430 of record NC_090934.1, read on the forward strand.
GAAGGATTTGTACATCACATCTCATGTTATAGGAAGGATCTCAGGTTTGGTATTAGAAGCATTGAGATATCACATCTCATGCTATCGGAAGGGTCTCAGGTTTGGTATAAGCATTGAGATATCACATCTCTGTTATCGGACGGGTCTCAGGATTGGAATGGGAAGGACTTGGATATCACAATTCATGTTATAGGAAGGGTCTCAGGTTTGGTATTAGAAGCATTGAGATATCACATCTCATGCTATAGGAAGGGTCTCAGGATTGGAATGGGAAGGACTTGGATATCACATCTCATGTTATAGGAAGGGTCTCAGGTTTGGTATTAGAAGCATTGAGATATCACATCTCATGCTATAGGAAGGGTCTCAGGAATGGAATGGGAAGGACTTGGATATCACATCTCATGATACAGGAAGGGTCTAAGGTTTGGAAAGGGAAGGATTTGGATATCACATCTCATGTTATTGGACCGGTCTCAGGTTTGGTATTAGAAGCATTGAGATATCAAGTCTCATGGTATAGGATGGGAGTTTGATATCACATCTCATGCCATGGTATGGGTCTCAGGTTTTGTAGAAGCATTGGGATATCACATCTCATGCTATCGGAAGGGTATCAGGATTGGATTTGGAAGGAGTTGGATATCCCATCTCATGCTATAGGAAGGGTCTCAGGATTGGAATGGGAAAGACTTGGATATGACATCTCATGTTGTAGGAAGGCTCTCAGGTTTGGAAAGGGAAGGAGTTGGATATCACATTTGATGTTAGAGGTAGGATCTCAGGTTTGGTATTAGAGGCATTGAGATATCACATCTCATGCTATCAGAAGGGTATCAGGATTGGAATGGGAAGGAGTTGGATATCACATCGCATGCTAAAGGGAGGGTCTCAGGTTTGGAAGGGGAAGGATTTGGATATCACATCTTATGTTATAGGAAGGATCTCAGGTTTGGTATTAGAAGCATTGAGATTTCACATCTCATGCTATCGGAAGGATCTCAGGTTTGGTATTAGAAGCATTGAGATATCACATCTCATGCTATAGGAAGGGTCTCAGGATTGGAATGGGAAGGAGTTGGATATCACATCTCATGTTATAGGAAGGATCTCAGGTTTGGTATTAGAAGCATATAGAGATCACATCTCATGCTATAGGAAGGGTCTCAGGATTGGAATCGGAAGGAGTTGGATATCACGTCTCATGTTATAGGAAGGGTCTCAGGATTGGAATGGGAAGGAGTTGGATATCCCTTCTCATGCTATAGGGAGGGTCTCAGTTTTGATATTAGAAGCATTGAGTTATCACATCTCATGCTATCGGAAGGGTCTCAGGATTGGAATGGGAAGGACTTGGATATCACATCTCATACTATAGGGAGGGTCTCAGTTTTGATATTAGAAGCATTGAGCTATCACATGTCATGATATCGGAAGGGTCTCAGGATTGGAATGGGATGGAGTTGGATATCACATCTCAAGCTATCTCAGGATTGGAATGGGAAGGAGTTTGATATCACATCTCAAGCTATAGGAAGGGTCTCAGGTTTGGAAGGGGAAGGATTTGGATCTCACATCTCATGTTTTAGGACGGGTCTCAGGTTTGGTATTAGAAGCATTGAGATATCACATCTCATGGTATAGGAAGGGTCTCAGGATTGGAATGGGAAGGAGTTGGCTATCACATCTCAAGCTATCTCAGGATTGGAATGGGAAGGAGTTTGATATCACATCTCAAGCTATAGGAAGGGTCTCAGGTTTGGAAAGGAAGGATTTGGATTTCACATCTCATGTTATAGGATGGTTCTCATGTTTGGTTTTAGTAGCATTGAGATATCACATCTCATGCTATCGGAAGGGTCTCAGGTTTGGAAAGGGAAGGATTTGGATTTCACATGTTATAGGATGGTTCTCAGGTTTGGTTTTAGAAGCATTAAGATATAACATCTCATGCTATAGGAAGGGTCTCAGGTTTGGAAGGGGAAGGATTTGGATCTCACATCTCATGTTTTAGGACGGGTCTCAGGTTTGGTATTAGAAGCATTGAAATATCACATCTCATGGTATAGGAAGGGTCTCAGGATTGGAATGGGACGGAGTTGGATATCACATTGAATGGGAAGGAGTTTGATATCACATCTCATGCTATAGGAAGGGTTTCAGGTTTGGTAGAAGCATTGAGATATCACATCTCATGCTATAGGAAGAGTCTCAGGTTTGGGAAGGGAAGGATTTGGATTTCACATCTCATGTTATAGGATGGTTCTCATGTTTGGTTTTTGAAGCATTGAGATATCACATCTCATGCTATCGGAAGGGTCTCAGGTTTGGAATTGGAAGGAGTTGGATATTACATCTCATGTTATAGGAAGGATCTCAGGTTTGGTATTAGAAGCATTGAGATATCACATCTCACACACAAAGCAAGATCACTTACAAACTACTCCAAACAGTTGTTATATCAAAAATATATACACATTTATTTTAAGGCCTTTAAAACAATGACCGTAGCGAGAAAATCACAATATAACAATATTAAACCAACACATACCATACCAATACAATATATATACAAATACGACAGTCGCAAGCGTTATATGCACGAAATGTGTAGTCCACCTGCAAGGGAAGGAAAACAGGCAGTGCGATACAATGCTTTCGACTCAGTTCGCCTTCAGAGGCACCTAACTAGATGGAAGTCCGAGCCCTGCGAAGAGTGGAGCCTTGTGCTCAAAAGTACCTGCACACGCTGGTGCCAACCGGCAAAAGGGGAGTCTCTTCTAAGGAAATCAGGCAGTTCAGTTCAGTGCACAAATGAAGGAGAACAAGTTCCGCGACTCAAGCGCAGCCTCCACAGTGGGCAGAAGCAGAGCGCGAGTACGGCAAAAGGGTGCTGTTTTACACAGCGGGGAAAAGCAATGGGCTCCTGCAGGAGGGCGACCAGATCCTAGCTAAACTACTCACCAGTCCCCGATACAAGCAGACCCAGGCTTCTCCGCGTCAGTTTCAGCAGCTGGCAGGTTCAGAAGAGCAGGGAACGCCTCGTCGTCGTGTTGAGTAAAAAGACGTCACAATCGAAGAAACCTGCACAGTTTTGTCACCACAGCAGGGCAACGGAGCGGCCGTGTGTATCTGAGCCAAATGTACACTACTCACTTCCGACCTGGGAACGCCAAGTGTACGAAGCGTGTGAGAGTGACAAGGACTCGAAATACAACACAACCTGGCGGCGGTAACAGAGCAAGACTCCCGTGTAAGCTGGTCAGTCAACTGGATGGCCCAGAGACGCTTCCGAAGGCTTACTGGCAGGAGATGATGAAGATGCCGAGAATAGCTGTTCCCGCTATTCCAAGGGACGAAGCACCAGTACAGGCCTTCTGGTTCGATCAAAGGTGAAAAGGGTTTCACAAGGCGACAGCAGTGTAGAGCAGAAGTCCTTCAGCGGGTCACCAGCGATTCCTCGGTCCAGCCTCTTGATTGCAGGATACTTGGCTCCTGTATTCCTTCGTTCGTGAGAACTCAGGAGATCGACATGGTAGTGGTGTTTCCAGCCCCCTCTTATCCACGGTTCCCTTCGCGCCAAAACTGAGGGGACCCAATGGGAGATCCGCTCATCAACACTCACACCATACGTGGACCAATCACGGACCACGGTGGTCCCAGGCATTCACACCACCCTAGACTCTCTGGCACCCAGGATGTGTATTGGGACCAGACATCCCAGCCCACACCCTGGAGGCGCACAAAAGACATGTAGAAGCCCGCGAAAGCATCCGTGTTTCGCGGGAAATTACATGCCCAAATAAGGAAGGCCCCGGGTCGGCTCGACCTGGGGAAGGTGAAGGGAGCAAGACGGTCAGCGGACAAGACAAAGGAGCCTCGTGGTCTGGCCATTTTGGGAGCCAGGCCACCATTTTGGGTTAAGCGCAGAAAACGCGCTTAGAACGCCAAAAGGAGCTCAAAATACAAAGAAACGATCGCTGCCACCATTCCCATCCCTGAATTACTTGCACCGATCAAATACAATCCTAAACGAGTATCTAGGGCCTGTAGAAGGCTAGAGACCCAAGAGAGCTGTAACTTAGCTTACAGTGCCCTCTTGTGTCATGTTGCACGAAAGCCGCAACATGATAAAAGAAACTACGGGAAACAGCGTTCCCCGGTACTGACTGTCTTAAGGGCATGTCAGTTTCCCCATAAGAAAAGGAGCGAAAGCCCAGAGGAGTGCAGCAGAAGGCTGCACTTCTCTGGCAAAGTCAAGAACAAGGTGAAAAACAACAGCAAAAAGTTTAGGGGTTGCCACATGGAAGGAAAATTACCTACAATTACGAAATCTTTCCTAACAGGATGGTTCTCATGTTTGGTTTTTGAAGCATTGAGATATCACATCTCATGCTATCGGAAGGGTCTCAGGTTTGGAATTGGAAGGAGTTGGATATCACATCTCATGTTATAGGAAGGATCTCAGGTTTGGTATTAGAAGCATTGAGATATCACATCTCATGCTATAGGAAGCGTCTCAGGATTGGAATGGGAAGGACTTGGATGTCACATCTCGTGCTATAGGGAGGGTCTCAAGTTTGATATCAGAAGCTTTGAGATAACAAATCTCATGATATCGGAAGGGTCTCAGGATTGGAATGTGAAGGAGTTGGATATCACATCTCATGATAAAGGAAGGGTCTCAGAATTGGAATGGGAAGGAGTTGGATATCACATCTCAAGCTATAGGAAGGGTCTCAGGTTTGGTAGAAGCATTGGGATATCACATCTCATGCTATCGGAAGGGTCTCAGGTTGGAATGGGAAGGATTTGGATATCACATCTCATGTTATAGGAAGGATCTCAGGTTTGGTATTAGAAGCATTGAGATATCACATCTCATTCTATAGGAAGGGTCTCAGGATTGGAATGGGAAGGAGTTGGATATCACATCTCATGCTATAGGAAGGGTCTCAGGAATGGAATGGGAAGGAGTTTTATATGACATCTCATGCCATAGGAAGGATCTCAGGTTTGGTATAAGCATTGAGATATCACATCTCTGCTATCGGAAGAGTCTCAGGATTGGAATGGGAAGGAGTTGGATATCCCATCTCATGTTATAGGAAGGGTCTCAGGTTTGGTATTAGAAGCATTGAGATATCACATCTCATGCTATAGGAAGCGTCTCAGGATTGGAATGGGAAGGACTTGGATGTCACATCTCATGCTATAGGGAGGGTCTCAAGTTTGATATCAGAAGCTTTGAGATAAAAAATCTCATGATATCGGAAGGGTCTCAGGATTGGAATGTGAAGGAGTTTGATATCACATCTAATGATAAAGGAAGGGTCTAAGGTTTGGAAGGGGAAGGATTTGGATATCACATCTCATGTTATAGGACGGGTCTCAGGTTTGGTATTAGAAGCATTGCGATATCAAGTCTCATGGTATAGGAAGGGTCTCAGAATTGGAATGGGAAGGAGTTGGATATCACATCTCAAACTATAGGAAGGGTCTCAGGATTGGAATGGGAAGGAGTTTGATATCACATCTCATGCCATAGTATGGGTCTCAGGTTTGGTAGAAGCATTGGGATATCACATCTCATGCTATCGGAAGGGTCTCAGGTTGGAATGGGAAGGATTTGGATATCACATCTCATGTTATAGGAAGGATCTCGGGTTTGGTATTAGAAGCATTGAGATATCACATCTCATGCTACAGGAAGGGTCTCAGGATTGGAATGGGAAGGAGTTGGATATCACATCTCATGCTATAGGAAGGGTCTCAGGAATGGAATGGGAAGGAGCTTTATATGACATCTCATGCCATAGGAAGGATCTCAGGTTTGGTATTAGAAGCAGTGAGACATCACATCTCATGTTATAGGAAGGGTCTCAGGATTGGAATGGGAAGGAGTTGGATATCACATCTCATCCAATAGGAAGGGTCTCAGGTTTGGAATGAGAAGGAATTGGATATCACATCATGTTATAGGAAGGATCTCAGGATTGGAATGGGAAGGATTTGGATATCCCTTCTCATGCTATAGGAAGTGTCTCAGGTTGGAATGCGAAGGAGTTGGATATCACATCTCATGCTATAGGAAGGGTCTCAGGATTGGAATGGGAAGGATTTGGATATCACATCTCATGCTAAAGGAAGGGTCTCAGGTTTGGAAGGGGAAGGATTTGGATATCACATCTCATGTAATAGATCGGGTCTCAGGTTTGGTATTAGAAGCCTTGAGATATCACATCTCATGGTATAATAAGGGTCTCAGGATTGGAATGGGAAGGAGTTGGATATCACATCTCAAGCTATCTCAGGATTGGAATGGGAAGGAGTTTGATATCACATCTCGAGCTATAGGAAGGGTCTCAGGTTTGGGAAGGGAAGGATTGGGATTTCACATCTCGTTATAGGATGGTTTTCATGTTTGTTTTTAGAAGCATTGAGATATCAAATCTCATGCTATTGGAAGGGTCTCAGGTTTGGAATGGGAAGGAGTTGGATATCACATCTCATGTTATAGGAAGGATCTCAGGTTTGGTATTAGAAGCATTGAGATATCACATATCATGCTATAGGAGGAGTCTCAGGATTGGAATGGGAAGGAGCTGGATATCACGTCTCATGTTATAGGAAGGGTCTCAGGATTGGAATGGCAAGGAGTTGGATATCACATCATACTAAAGGTAGGGTCTCAGGTTTGGTATAAGCATTGAGATATCACATCTCTGCTATCGGAAGGGTCTCAGGATTGGATTGGGAAGGAGTTGGATATCCCTTCTCATGCTATAGGAAGGGTCTCAGGTTGGAATGGAAAGGAGTTGGATATCACATCTCATGCTATAGGAAGGGTCTTGTAGGGTATTTTGTGGAGATTTGGGGCCTGATGGTATTTTCTTACCGCCGAAAAATAACTTAGCAACAATCACTCCTTGTATTCAGATTGGGCCATGTACAACAATAATACAGTGGACATGCATTATTTCAGCACACAGACATGCGTATTTGGTAGGCGTGGTTGGTATGCGTGGTTGGTGGTATTTTGGTGAGCATAATTCCCTTGTTTTATTTGTGGCCCCAATATCCAGAACTCCTTATTTTTGCTTAGATTTTTCGTGTAATCACTAGAGAGACCTCAGGCTTGCATTTCAGGAACACCACATTTTCATTTTTAGTGTGCCACCATGGGCAATTTCTCTCTGTCTTATCTACGGCAGCGAGCTATCATGTGGTATTTTCACTATCTTATATACGTTAGTGAACTATGTCCCGGGCCTCCCTTTTTGCCGACTCATAGACCTCCGACAAACTACAACACACACAGTTAGTTATAACTGCTCATACTGAATTACATTGTGCACACGGCTGCAGCCAAATTTGATGTTTAGCTACCTTGAAAATGACAATTGCACTGTCTAAACATCTCCCCACATCATCAGCACTGTTTTGGTAAATATAAAACACACCACCCGTCTGCTTTCAAATATTTTTGTGTATTATAAAAGTTGCATTTAAACACGATCTCACTCTTTACAGAAATAAATAAAATAGCACAGTAACAGCATTGTCTATACACTGAAAAGAGAGTGGCGGAGACAAGAACTCAATTTGCAACATTAAACATGTGATTAAAGCACAGGAATCTCCTTTCCGACACTGACTGAATATTCTCGTACACACTCAGCCCCCACACTTCTGTAATTACCTTATCTGTTCAGCATGAGTTTTCTTCAGCTGTTCTCTTTCTGAATTTGGCTCCATTGAAGACTAACCCCGGTGAAAACAAGCGTCTTTCGTTCTCAAACCGGGGTTATTGCCTGGAATTCTCAGCTTTTGCAGCAGAAATGCTTCAGCCAGGAAAACAGGTCCTTCTCCCAGCTCTGCCAAATCCCGACTGTCCTCCCCCTCTCTTCAAGCTCCCCCAGCAAGACTCTCATCACTGCCTCTAGCATGATACTTGCTATGACGCTGCTCCAATCAGAATCAATCATGCCATCTCCTCCCTCACTACACAATGGCTCATTTCTACAGTAATTATTTGTAACCAACTGATTTCCTGTTCCTTCGAGCCCTTTTGCTTACTGTAGTTATGTGGACAGAGCAGCAGAGAAAAAGAAAAAAATGAATGTGCGTTTAAAAGTTCACTTTCAGAGTAGGCCTAATTCTGCAGTGGAGACACATTTTTATTAGTGGGTTATGTTAAATGCAGTTTTATTAGTCAGGTTATTTATTAATAATGTTAGTTATTAATTTTCAAATGTGTCTCTTGCACCACAGGCATTTCAGGTGAAAAATAGTGTGCATTTTTGAGTGTGCACGTGTGCTTTTTTTTTTTATTTTATTTATTTGAACTTTACTCGGTAAAGACCAAGTTTTGTCAAAAATTGACAGTAGTAAAAAGTGCAGATGTTCCTTGATAGCAATTGCAATGGCCACTAGCCACAAGCCTGCTACTGTGGCGGACCATCTTTGAGGTCTTGCCGTCTAATTTGGTCAAACACCCGGTCTATGAGTTTAGCAAAGGCTTGCGACCACTTGTTGTTTTCACCGGAGATCAGTCTGTTCCACAGATCGTCTGTTTGAAATATCCATAAATTGTCATCAAGGGCAGAGAGGTACAGATTTCTTGATTCCTTCGTGTTTACGCATTCCATCACCAAATGTTTCAGTGTTTCCGTGGAATCGTGCTTTTTACATAGTCTACAATGTTTATCCCCTCCGCCTCCTCTAATGGCACTAATCTCTCTGGTTGGGAGGAGGTTGAGCCTTGCTCTCATAATCATGATTCTCAATCCTTTTTCAGGGAACTTGGCGCAGTATTGTAATGGTTTTTTTGCCTTGTTGCAGGTCGGCGGGAGATGGTTTAACAGTTTGTTCCCGGTGGCATTTTCTGTGGTCGTGGTCCAGTCCAGATCTTCTAGTTTCTTTTTGATTCTGTCGGGGTTTTCTTTTAGCTCTTTATCTGAACATAGAATTTTTGCCAGATCGTCACTTCTCCTTTTTACCCAGTTTTTCACGGCCGTGCACTTCCCAGTTTCGATTTCCTCACCTATAGATGCCAGAATGGGTGGTCCATCGGCCATGATGATTTTTCTATATAGGCTCATCGCTCTTTGGTCCACCATAGACGCCAAGGAAAGCAGCCCTAGTTCTCTCCTGATCGCCGGCATGGAGGTGGATTTTGGGAGCCCCAGTACTGTTTTCCACACATATCCTTCCAGTTTGGCCCATGTATTCCTTTGGAGGTATAGCGAGGTCTCTGCTCCATAGATTAATGTTGGCAATACCTTGGCTTTGTAGAAAGTTAACGCCGGAAGCAGGGAGAATTTGCCATACTTGCGGTCAATCGCTCTAGTTTGAGCTGTGAGACGTTTGACTTTCTCCCATAGTTGGCTTTGTAAGCTCTTATCCGTTTGTGAACTATCCAAGTTAATCCCTAGGTATTTGAAAGACTTTACAGTTTCAAGTTTGGTATTTTCAAGGAATATATTTAACTTGGCTGATCCTTTGTTGATCACTTTCTCCATTACCATGATTTTGGTCTTTGTCTTGTTAATTGCCAAGTGGTTTTTCTAGATATACTTTTCAAGGTTCTGTAATTTTCTTTGCAATCCCACTTTGGTCTGGTCGATGAGGATAACATCGTCTGCGTACATTAGGCGAGGGATCTCCATTTTCCCTATCTTCGGGGGAAAAGCCCGAATTTTCGCTTCAGCTTCTTGATAGTCCCCTAAGAAAGATATGAACAAGGCAGGGGCTAGCGGACATCCCTGTTTGACACCTCGTCTCACCATAATTTCTCCTGAGAGAGCGCCTTGATGGTTCAATTTTACACGCATTTTTGTATCTGTGTTTAATGCCATCATGGGTTCCAAGATGTTTGCTGGACACTTCCAGCCTTGAAGCTTAGCCCATAGCGTGGGCCTGTCGACCATGTCAAAGGCCTTTGAGAGATCGACAAAAGCCAAGTAGACCTTCGGGGCTCCTTCTTTAATTCTGGCTTTGAGAATATTTAACACCATTAAGTTGATGGAGGTTGAACCCTTTTTTTGAAAACCTGATTGGAGTGGGTCTTTAGCCGGGCTTTTTTTTCTCCCAGTCCCGAAAGTGGTCCAGCAGGCGGGAGGCATATAATTTGCCCAGGATATCCAATAAAGCTATTGGCCTGTAGCTTGCTGGTTCTTGCCTTGGGCCCTTCTTATAGATTGGGACGATCACAGCCCTTAGCCAAGATTCTGGCAACATCTTTGATCTGGCACATTGGGCGAATATTTTGCTCATCCACTTGGCCCATTCCACCGGAGATGATTTAAGGTCTGCGTTGGTTAGCCCATCCGGTCCAGGAGCTCTAGATGTTTTCAGGTTCCGTATGGCAATTTCAATCTCTTCAGTGTTGGACAGGTCTACCCATGGTGTTTCAAGGTCCGGTGTCATTTCTTCCCTGCTACCTGGGAGTCCCTCAAATTCGGCCGTGAAGTACTGCACCCACCTTTCTTCTGCTACCGCATTTGCAGTGATGGTCCTTTGGTCCGCATTCTTGTTCTTTAAGAGGGACCAAAATTCACTAGCTTTTTTAGATGATAGTTTAGACATCATCTCCTCTGCGTCTCTTTGGTATTGCAAGGCTCTCTGCTGTCTGAGCCAATATTTGTATTTTCGTTGTTCAAGACCCCAGCTCTTCCAATCTTCTATTGTGTTGGATTTCTTTGCTGTTCTTAGTAATCTGCGGACCACTTTTCTTTTAATCACTAGATCTTTATCATACTGGTGGGCCGTGACGGTTCTTTCATTTTTCTTTTTTGCACCTTTGACTTGGTAGGCCACTAACAAGGGCAAGTAGTTTGGTCGTTGGTTGATGACCGACTTGGGGTCGCCGCCCTCGTTCCGATCCCACGCTCGGTTAATTTTTTCGATGTCTTGTGCCTTTAAACGAAGTCGGGTTTGTTGTGAATTGACCTCAATCGCCCAATCATAGGTGTTTAGTTGTTTCTTAGACGTCTGCCATGAGCATTTCAATAGGTTGTGATCACTGTTGGCAGTTTGTTGCACCATGAAACTTGTCAAATCCCTGATGAGACCGTTGGACACAAAAATGTGATCTAAGGTTGCTTTAGAGTCATTACGTTCCCATGTTGGAAGATTTGTTTGATTGGGGAACAGAGTGGCCACATTTTGAATGCTTCTCGAGCTCAAAATTTTATTCCAGGCCTTTCCTCTCTTTACAGTAGGGTCGGCTGGGCCCCGGAAATTCGTGGGGCATTTTATGTTTGCCATGGGTTCAATGCATTTCGCATTGAAATCCCTGCAGATTATCAGTTCGATTTGCTCAAATTCTTCATAGAGCTGGTCAATCAGCGCACTCATGTTGTCACAGAAGGCTTTCGTGGATGTACGCTGAGGATTCCAATAACAATTGATAATTGCCACCCTTTTTTGCAGGGTGATTACAGCCTTTGGGTTTTTTTCCTCCTGTGTGGTTAGGATTACGAGTGTTTCGTAGGACTGTTTCCACAACGTTGGTTCTGTGAGGCCTGAGCCCGATTTTATCGCTATCAGCAAACCAGATGATGGTCTTCCCATCAGGCCTTTGACTGCCGGTGCGATCACCAAGGAGAACCCATCTAGGGCAGGTTGTTTCATCAGCCAGGTTTCCTGCAGGCATAAGATGTCAAACTGGCTAAAGTCAACGTCTCCTGGTGTCGTGAGGTGCATATGACCTCTCGTATTCCAGGATCCGAGTGTGATAGTATCCTTGCCGGGGAGTTCGCTTATTCTCTCCTTGCAGTTGTCATCGGTGCGAACCGCCCCTGGTCGTTGCTATTTCGCCTGGTTTTTCTTCCAGGCCATCGTTAGCCATTTCCATGGACCCATTGGTTGTTTTTCGATGTTCTCCCCTTTTTCTTTGGGACTACCCTGGACCGTCCTCCTCTGATGTCGTTGCTCTTGATCGGATTTGCCAGGGGGGCCCCTTAGCCTTTGATCATCTCTGTGTCTTATCGGCGAATGCCACGTCTGCTCTTGCTTGTTTTTCCTGCTATAATATTGTGGTGACTTTGTATCATCCCTCTCCCCTACTTCAGTTCCACGCATTTCGCCCTTCACTTTGTACTCTTGTCTATGGTGTTCTTGTCTCTGTTGTGGGTAGGTGTATCGCTTGTCTCGGTATAGTTCTTCCGTTCTTGATCTAAAATGGTAATGTGTTTTGTGCCTCTCCACCCTTCCCTCGTCCCGGTTTTGGGTGCCCATTCTGTTCTTTAGTTCCGTCAGGCGGAAACCCATTTGATCCAGTTCTTGATATACCGAGTCATTAATGTCTTTAATGGCCGTTTCTTTCAGGTGGAGATACGCTTTCGCCCTCTTCTCCCTGTGATAGGGTTCCACCAGCACTAGATCTTTCGTTGAGATGTTTTCCAAGATTTTTACTTTCTTTGTAATTTGTAGGACGGTCGGTCTGTTTAAGATGATAGAATTTCTATCTGATGCCATTTGTTCAAGTTTAAATATTCTGATCTCTTTACGACCTTTTCTTCTCTTTTCAGGGTCATCTTTGGGTAGGCACTCTTTTCGTGGACTGACCCGCCAGTCTTTTATTCCCTTAGTTACTGGGGATGAGGGTGATGTAGTTCTTTTTTTCTTATCTCCATAATGGGAAGTGTCCTCCGTTAATCTTTGAGCTGAGCTGCTTTTGGGACTGTGTTCATCCGATCTGCTTTGTCCCTCTTTCTCTTTGTTAATTGGTAGGGTCGAGGTTTTTTTTCCTCCTAAGGCATCATTATTTTTTTTTTTATTATTTCCCGCGGTTCATCCGTTGGCTCCAAAATCTCAACGACCTCGTTTTCTGAATAGGTGGATATATTCATTAGGTCCGCGCATTCTAAGAATTCCTCCACTGTTTTCGGGGATTTGGGCTGGTTAACTTCCTGGTGATTTTTGTTTCGTGGGGTTCTTGAAATTGATTCTAGTTTCCCTTTGAATCCGTACTGGTGTTTCAGGCTTCTGTGGCCTCCGCCGCTGGTTCTCTTCCCGTTTACCTTGATTTAAGACAAGCAGAGTATTTTCTTTTCTCTGAGGGAGAGACCCCTCCTCACTCCCTAGAGCCGCCCTTGCAGGTGATTTTACTTGCACTTCGTTGTTCCACTTTTCCATCTTCTCGATTTTCTTTTCCAGTGCTTCAATTTTTTTTTCCCACAGTGTCCTATGAGTGGGTTGCACCTGCGGTGACCCTGGATCTGTAAGTCCTGGTAGTACTTGACCAAGCTGTAGGGCCGTGGTCCCAATTTTTTTTTTTTCAACGGCGTCTGGTTTAGTTGCCCAATGGTTATGTTGAATGAGCATTTTTTCACTGGTTTCTAAGAAAAGAGTTTCCATGTGGGTCAATTTATCCGTCATATTAGATAGGATTGCCGTATTGTCTTGAACATTCCCCTTGATTGACTCATATAATTTACAGAATGGCGCTAAAACGACGGTCATCGCTGACATGATAGCGATCATGTCAGGTTTCTTGTTGGATGATTCGTTCTGTAATGACGCTGCAATCTCACTAAGTCTTCGCTGTTTCGGGGGAGTAGGCATTTTCTCTGATCTTCTCGCTTGGGCTACTGAATCAAAGGTGGCCCCTTCTTCTGATAATCCTTGGTCTCTGTCAGTGATTCTCCCTGTACTGGGGGAGCCACCACGCTTCCCAGCCATCTCTATGTTCAATTTGGGGAGCGCCTCTATCCTTCTTGGCGTAGCATTTTGTTGGCCGATGCTTAGGTGGGACTTCGGCCACGCCCAACGCTCTTCTTTGTTCTTGTTGGTCTGTGAAATTTGGTCCGTAGTCCTGTCGGTCTCTGTCTCTTCTTCTTCATCCTCATCCTCAATCTCTATCTCCTCTATTGCTGTTGTGCCTGCATCACCGAGGCTTTCCGTTTGATTGATCTCGGGGATTCTCATGAGCTGACCTTGTGGGTCCCTTTGTCTACCCTCGGGGACCTCAGACTCTTTGGTTTTTACCACTTCCTTGGGTAAATTGATTATTATCTTGTTGGACTTTTCAATCCGGGACCTGTTTGGAGGCCCTATTTTTTTTGTTACTCCAATAGATGGCTCTGTACTTTTCTGTTTTTGAGCCGGCTGAGGTTCAGTTACTAGTTCCAGCATCTCCGCATCTGATATTTCAGTATCGACGCTCAGTTTTCTTTTATGTTGTTGGGTAAAGAAGGATTTGAGCGAGCGGAGCGACAAGTGGTTGGGAAGCCCTTTCGGAATCGAGGCTCCTCTATTGGGACCTTTTGTTGGAATTTGTACCACCGGTCCCGTAAGTTTTCTAGATCTCATGGTTGCTCTCTTCTTTGCTCCTTGGGATCTCACTATAGATGGAATAGTCGTTTTGTTTCTCTTCTTCTTTGAGACCCCCGCTCCCGCCTTCAATTGTTCTCCGTCCGTTTCTTTATTGGAGTCGTCCAGTTCTCGCTCTATTTGGTTGTCACTGTCTGAGGCTTCTACTTCTAGGTCTGACTCAGTCTCCGGGTCCGGACCTTTCCCTTTATCTCCGGGGATTTTTGACCGGCTAGACCTCTTTAGCCTTGTCTGTTCCTCGTCTAGGTCACTGATTTCTGCCTCCCCGTTGGTTTTGTGGAGCATCACCTCAATTTGAAGTGGATTAGATGTCTGGTCATATTTGTTCCTTTCGTTAATACTCTTCGTAGTCATTTTGTCTTGTTCCCTCCTGGGATTTGACTTGGCTCCAAGTGACGAGCAGTATGGTGAGAGTTTTCTTTGTTCAGTTACTACCGTAATCTCTTTTAATTTTTGTGTTTCTGCTGACTCTTTTCCTTCCCAAAACCCTCCGGTTGATATGACGCAATTGGGCGCTGCGCTCCTCCGGGCTTCTGGGTTTATGGCTGGACTCTTAGGAGACTGCTGTTTCCTCGCGTTCTTTGTTCGTTCTTTCTCCGGGTTTGTATTCCGCGTTGCTTCTTTCACCTCTTTCACTTCACATGAACGCTGGGTATTTTCGGGCACTTCAGAGCCCCTCTCCGATTCCCGCCACCAGGCCCCGCCATTCCCTTCGTCCATTGGGTCAGCGCTGATCGATCCTAAACCTTGATGGTTAATGGTCGGTTTGCGTGAACCCGAAGGAGGTCCACTTCTCGGCTGGTCCACAATTACCTGAACCCTGCCTTCTACTCGTTGCTCCTCCCCTGAGCACTCAGGGTCCACGGGCCAGGGCTCTGCCCGTTCCTGCCCTTGCGACGCGACCCTCTGCGAGTCCGCTGGGCTGTGTGAGCCGTCCAATGTGTCGCGGGGCTCAGGTAGGTTATCTTCAATTTTGTCAGGAATAATTTCGCCCAAAACGTCTGAGGTCTGTTTGGATGTTTTGCTGTAAGGAGTTGTTGCTAGCAGCTCCGAAGTTAACGAGGAAGTGGGCGGTCTATATGCCGAGTCTGACTCGCTCCTCCTTCTACCTGGGCTCATATCTTTCCCCCGCCCGGGCTTCGCTGTCTTTGCCGGGCGTCGGTCTTTCGGGGTAGGTTTAACAGCCCTCGGGTCGTGGGTACCAACGTGGGGACGTACCTCGGGTTCCATTCGGGCGCGGCTCCGCGTCTGCCGCAGACTGGCTCACACCTCAGCCTCACAGCTCCGCGGTGTCAGGTAGAAGAAGTAGCACCTTCCGGACAAAACGATGTGGTCAGACTGCCGCAGACTGGCTCACACCTCAGCCTCACAGCTCCGCTTCACCGCTCCGCGGTGTCAGGTAGAAGAAGTAGCACCTTCCGGACAAAACGATGTGGTCAGACTGCCGCAGACTGGCTTACACCTCAGCCTCACGTGTGCTTTTAACTGTAAAAATAGATTTGCATCTTATATGTTAAATTATATGTTAAAATCGTTTTTGACTGAATAGCCTGTCTTTACTTATATGTCCATGTTAATCTGGCAACACATATAGCAATGCACCACACCAATGTGGTGGTGCTGCATCAAAAAAAATTGCTATCTGTGCAGTAGTGCTGTACTCTGTGCTGTAACACGCCAAATATCCTTACAGTCTCAAGATTGAAATGGGAAGGATTTGGATATCACATCTCTTGCTATAGGAAGGGTCTCAGGTTTTTTATTAGAAACATTGAGATATCACATCTCATGCTATAGGAAGGGTTTCAGGATTGGAATGGGAAGGATTTGGATATCACATCTCATGCTAAAGGAAGGGTCTCAGGTTTGGAAGGGGAAGGATTTGGATATCATATCTCATGTTATAGGGCGGGTCCCAGGTTTGGTATTAGAAGCATTGAGATATCACATCTCATGGTATAGGAAGGGTCTCAGGATTTGAATGGGAAGGAGTTGGATATCACATCTCATCCAATAGGAAGGGTCTCAGGTTTGGAATGGAAAGGAATTGGATATCACATCATGTTATAGGAAGGATCTCAGGATTGGAATGGGAAGGATTTGGATATCCCTTCTCATGCTATAGGAAGTGTCTCAGGTTGGAATGGGAAGGTGTTGGATATCACATCTCGTTATAGGAAGGGTCTCAGGATTGGAATGGGAAGGATTTGGATATCACATCTCTTGCTATAGGAAGGGTCTCAGGTTTTTTATTAGAAACATTGAGCTATCACATCTCATGCTATAGGAAGGGTTTCAGGATTGGAATGGGAAGGATTTGGATATCACAAATCATGCTAAAGGAAGGGTCTCAGGTTTGGAAGGGGAAGGATTTGGATATCATATCTCATGTTATAGGACGGGTCCCATGTTTGGTATTAGAAGCATTGAGATATCACATCTCATGCTATAGGAGGAGTCTCAGGATTGGAATGGGAAGGAGTTGGATATCACGTCTCATGTTATACGAAGGGTCTCAGGATTGGAATGGCAAGGAGTTGGATATCACATCTCATGCTAAAGGAAGGGTCTCAGGTTTGATAGAAGCATTGAGATATCACATCTCATGCTATAGGAAGGAACTCAGGATTGCAATGGGAAGGAGTTGGATATCACATCTCATGCCATAGGATGGGTCATCAGGTTTGGTATAAGCATTGAGATATCACATCTCTGCTATCGGAAGGGTCTCAGGATAGGAATGGGAAGGACTTAGATATCACATCTCATGTTTTAGGACGGGTCTCAGGTTTGGTATTAGAAGCATTGAGATATCACATCTCATGGTATAGGAAGGGTCTCAGGATTGGAATGGGAAGGAGTTGGCTATCACATCTCAAGCTATCTCAGGATTGGAATGGGAAGGAGTTTGATATCACATCTCAAGCTATAGGAAGGGTCTCAGGTTTGGAAAGGGAAGGATTTGGATTTCACATCTCATGTTATAGGATGGTTCTCATGTTTGGTTTTAGTAGCATTGAGATATCACATCTCATGCTATCCGAAGGCTCTCAGGTTTGGAAAGGGAAGGATTTGGAGTTCACATGTTATAGGATGGTTCTCAGGTTTGGTTTTAGAAGCATTAAGATATAACATCTCATGCTATAGGAAGGGTCTCAGGTTTGGAATGGGAAGGATTTGGATCTCACATCTCATGTTTTAGGACGGGTCTCAGGTTTGGTATTAGAAGCATTGAAATATCACATCTCATGGTATAGGAAGGGTCTCAGGATTGGAATGGGAAGGAGTTGGATATCACATTGAATGGGAAGGACTTTGATATCACATCTCAAGCTATAGGAAGGGTCTCAGGTTTGGAAAGGGAATGATTTGGATTTCACATCTCATGTTATAGGATGGTTCTCATGTTTGGTTTTAGAAGCATTGAGATATCACATCTCATGCTATCGGAAGGGTCTCAGGTTTGGGAAGGGAAGGATTGGGATTTCACATCTCATGTTATAGGATGGTTCTCATGTTTGTTTTTAGAAGCATTGAGATATAAAATCTCATGCTATTGGAAGGGTCTCAGGTTTGGAATGGGAAGGAGTTGGATATCACATCTCATGTTATAGGAAGGATCTCAGGTTTGGTATTAGAAGCATTGAGATATCACATCTCATGCTATAGGAAGGGTCTCAGGATTGGAATGTGAAGGATTTGGATATCACATCATACTAAAGGTAGGGTCTCAGGTTTGGTATAAGCATTGAGATATCACATCTCTGCTATCGGAAGGGTCTCAGGATTGGATTGGGAAGGAGTTGGATATCCCTTCTCATGCTATAGGAAGGGTCTCAGGTTGGAATGGGAAGCAGTTGGATATCACATCTCATGCTATAGGAAGGGTCTCAAGATTGAAATGGGAAGGATTTGGATATCAAATCTCTTGCTATAGGAAGGGTCTCAGGTTTTTTTATTAGAAACATTGAGATATCACATCTCATGCTATAGGAAGGGTTTCAGGATTGGAATGAGAAGGATTTGGATATCACATCTCATGCTAAAGGAAGGGTCTCAGGTTTGAAAGGGGAAGGATTTGGATATCATATCTCATGTTATAGGGCGGGTCCCAGGTTTGGTATTAGAAGCATTGAGATATCACATCTCATGGTATAGGAAGGGTCTCAGGATTGGAATGGGAAGGAGTTGGATATCACATCTCATCCAATAGGAAGGGTCTCAGGTTTGGAATGGGAAGGAATTGGATATCACATCTCATGCTATAGGGAGGGTCTCAGGTTTGATATTAGAAGCATTGAGATATCACATCTCATGCTATCGGAAGGGTCTCAGGATTCGAATGGAAAGGAGTTGGATATCACATATGCTAAAGGAAAGGTCTCAGGTTTGGAAGGGGAAGGATTTGGATCTCACATCTCATGTTTTAGGACGGGTCTCAGGTTTGGTATTAGAAGCCTTGAGATATCACATCTCATGGTATAATAAGGGTCTCAGGATTGGAATGGGAAGGAGTTGGATATCACATCTCAAGCTATCTCAGGATTGGAATGGGAAGGAGTTTGATATCACATCTCGAGCTATAGGAAGGGTCTCAGATTTGGGAAGGGAAGGATTCGGATTTCACATCTCGTTATAGGATGGTTCTCATGTTTGTTTTTAGAAGCATTGAGATATCAAATCTCATGCTATTGGAAGGGTCTCAGGTTTGGAATGGGAAGGAGTTGGATATCACATCTCATGTTATAGGAAGGATCTCAGGTTTGGTATTAGAAGCATTGAGATATCACATCTCATGCTATAGGAAGGGTCTCAGGATTGGAATGTGAAGGATTTGGATATCACATCATACTAAAGGTAGGGTCTCAGGTTTGGTATAAGCATTGAGATATCACATCTCTGCTATCGGAAGGGTCTCAGGATTGGATTGGGAAGGAGTTGGATATCCCTTCTCATGCTCTAGGAAGGGTCTCAGGTTGGAATGGGAAGGAGTTGGATATCACATCTCATGCTATAGGAAGGGTCTCAAGATTGAAATGGGAAGGTTTTGGATATCACATCTCTTGCTATAGGAAGGGTCTCAGGTTTTTTATTAGAAACATTGAGATATCACATCTCATGCTATAGGAAGGGTTTCAAGATTGGAATGGGAAGGATTTGGATATCACATCTCATGCTAAAGGAAGGGTCTCAGGTTTGGAAGGGGAAGGATTTGGATATCATATCTCATGTTATAGGGCGGGTCCCAGGTTTGGTATTAGAAGCATTGAGATATCACATCTCATGGTATAGGAAGGGTCTCAGGATTGGAATGGGAAGGAGTTGGATGTCACATCTCATCCAATAGGAAGGGTCTCAGGTTTGGAATGGGAAGGAATTGGATATCACATCATGTTATAGGAAGGATCTCAGGATTGGAATGGGAAGGATTTGGATATCCCTTCTCATGCTATAGGAAGTGTCTCAGGTTGGAATGGGAAGGAGTTGGATATCACATCTCGTTATAGGAAGGGTCTCAGGTTTGGAATGGGAAGGAGTTGGATATCACATCTCATGTTATAGGAAGGATCTCAGGTTTGGTATTAGAAGCATTGAGATATCACATCTCATGCTATAGGAAGGGTCTCAGGATTGGAATGTGAAGGATTTGGATATCACATCATACTAAAGGTAGGGTCTCAGGTTTGGTATAAGCATTGAGATATCACATCTCTGCTATCTGAAGGGTCTCAGGATTGGATTGGGAAGGAGTTGGATATCCCTTCTCATGCTATAGGAAGGGTCTCAGGTTGGAATGGGAAGGAGTTGGATATCACATCTCATGCTATAGGAAGGGTCTCAAGATTGAAATGGGAAGGTTTTGGATATCACATCTCTTGCTATAGGAAGGGTCTCATGTTTTTTATTAGAAACATTGAGATATCATATCTCATGCTATAGGAAGGGTTTCAGGATTGGAATGGGAAGGATTTGGATATCACATCTCATGCTAAAGGAAGGGTCTCAGGTTTGGAAGGGGAAGGATTTGGATATCATATCTCATGTTATAGGGCGGGTCCCAAGTTTGGTATTAGAAGCATTGAGATATCACATCTCATGGTATAGGAAGGGTCTCAGGATTGGAATGGGAAGGAGTTGGATATCACATCTCATCCAATAGGAAGGGTCTCAGGTTTGGAAGGGGAAGGAATTGGACATCACATCATGTTATAGGAAGGATCTCAGGATTGGAATGGGAAGGATTTGGATATCCCTTCTCATGCTATAGGAAGTGTCTCAGGTTGGAATGGGAAGGAGTTGGATATCACATCTCGTTATAGGAAGGGTCTCAGGATTGGAATGGGAAGGATTTGGATATCACATCTCTTGCTATAGGAAGGGTCTCAGGTTTTTTATTAGAAACATTGAGCTATCACATTTCATGCTATAGGAAGGGTTTCAGGATTGGAATGGGAAGGATTGGATATCACATCTCATGCTAAAGGAAGGGTCTCAGGTTTGGAAGGGGAAGGATTTGGATATCATATCTCATGTTATAGGACGGGTCCCATGTTTGGTATTAGAAGCATTGAGATATCACATCTCATGCTATAGGAGGAGTCTCAGGATTGGAATGGGAAGGAGTTGGATATCACGTCTCATGTTATAGGAAGGGTCTCAGAATTGGGATGGCAAGGAGTTGGATATCACATCTCATGCTAAAGGAAGGGTCTCAGGTTTGATAGAAGCATTGAGATATCACATCTCATGCTATAGGAAGGAACTCAGGATTGCAATGGGAAGGAGTTGGATATCACATCTCATGCCATAGGATGGGTCATCAGGTTTGGTATAAGCATTGAGATATCACATCTCTGCTATCGGAAGGGTCTCAGGATAGGAATGGGAAGGACTTAGATATCACATCTCATACTATAGGGAGGGTCTCAGTTTTGATATTAGAAGCATTGAGCTATCACATCTCATGCTATCGGAAGGGTCTCAGGATTGCAATGGGATGGAGTTGGATATCACATCTCAAGCTATCTCGGGATTGGAATGGGAAGGAGTTTGATATCACATCTCAAGCTATAGGAAGGGTCTCAGGTTTGGAAGGGGAAGGATTTGGATCTCACATCTCATGTTTTAGGACGGGTCTCAGGTTTGGTATTAGAAGCATTGAGATATCACATCTCATGGTATAGGAAGGGTCTCAGGATTGGAATGGGAAGGAGTTGGCTATCACATCTCAAGCTATCTCAGGATTGGAATAGGAAGGAGTTTGATATCACATCTCAAGCTATAGGAAGGGTCTCAGGTTTGGAAAGGGAAGGATTTGGATTTCACATCTCATGTTATAGGATGTTTCTCATGTTTGGTTTTAGTAGCATTGAGATATCACATCTCATGCTATCGGAAGGGTCTCAGGTTTGGAAAGGGAAGGATTTGGAGTTCACATGTTATAGGATGGTTCTCAGGTTTGGATTTAGAAGAATTAAGATATAACATCTCATGCTATAGGAAGGGTCTCAGGTTTGGAATGGGAAGGAGTTGATATCACATCTCATGCTAAAGGAAAGGTCTCAGGTTTGGAAGGGGAAGGATTTGGATCTCACATCTCATGTTTTAGGACGGGTCTCAGGTTTGGTATTAGAAGCATTGAAATATCACATCTCATGGTATAGGAAGGGTCTCAGGATTGGAATGGGAAGGAGTTGGATAAAACATTGAATGGGAAGGAGTTTGATATCACATCTCAAGCTATAGGAAGGGTCTCAGGTTTGGAAAGGGAATGATTTGGATTTCACATCTCATGTTATAGGATGGTTCTCATGTTTGGTTTTAGAAGCATTGAGATATCACATCTCATGTTATCGGAAGGGTCTCAGGTTTGGAATGGGAAGTAGTTTGATATCACATCTCATGTTATAGGAAGGATCTCAGGTTTGGTATTAGAAGCATTGAGATATCGCATCTCATGCTATAGGAAGGGTCTCAGGAATGGAATCGGAAGGAGTTGTATATGACATCTCATGCCATAGGAAGGGTCTCAGGTTTGGTATAAGCATTGAGATATCACATCTCTGCTATCGGAAGGGTCTCAGGATTGGAATGGGAAGGAGTTGGATATCCCATCTTGTTATAGGAAGGGTCTCAGGTTTGGTATTAGAAGCATTGAGATATCACATCTCATGCTATAGGACGGGTCCCAGGTTTGGTATTAGAAGCATTGAGATATCACATCTCATGCTATAGGAGGAGTCTCAGGATTGGAATGGGAAGGAGTTGGATATCACGTCTCATGTTATAGGAAGGGTCTCAGGATTGGAATGGCAAGGAGTTGGATATCACATCTCATGCTATAGGGAGGGTCTCAGGTTTGATATTAGAAGCAATGAGATATCACATCTCATGCTATCGGAAGGGTCTCAGGATTGGAATGGGAAGGAGTTGGATATCACATATGCTAAAGGAAAGGTCTCAGGTTTGGAAGGGGAAGGATTTGGATCTCACATCTCATGTTTTAGGACGGGTCTCAGGTTTGGTATTAGAAGCCTTGAGATATCACATCTCATGGTATAATAAGGATCTCAGGATTGGAATGGGAAGGAGTTGATATCACATCTCAAGCTATCTCAGGATTGGAATGGGAAGGAGTTTGATATCACATCTCGAGCTATAGGAAGGGTCTCAGGTTTGGGAAGGGAAGGATTTGGATTTCACATCTCGTTATAGGATGGTTCTCATGTTTGTTTTTAGAAGCATTTAGATATCAAATCTCATGCTATTGGAAGGGTCTCAGGTTTGGAATGGGAAGGAGTTGGATATCACATCTCATGTTATAGGAAGGATCTCAGGTTTGGTATTAGAAGCATTGAGATATCACATCTCATGCTATAGGAAGGGTCTCAGGATTGGAATGTGAAGGATTTGGATATCACATCATACTAAAGGTAGGGTCTCAGGTTTGGTATAAGCATTGAGATATCACATCTATGCTATCGGAAGGGTCTCAGGATCGGATTGGGAAGGAGTTGGATATCCCTTCTCATGCTATAGGAAGGGTCTCAGGTTGGAATGGGAAGGAGTTGGATATCACATCTCATGCTATAGGAAGGGTCTCAAGATTGAAATGGGAAGGTTTTGGATATCACATCTCTTGCTATAGGAAGGGTCTCAGGTTTTTTATTAGAAACATTGAGATATCACATCTCATGCTATAGGAAGGGTTTCAGGATTGGAATGGGAAGGATTTGGATATCACATCTCATGCTAAAGGAAGGGTCTCAGGTTTGGAAGGGGAAGGATTTGGATATCATATCTCATGTTATAGGGCGGGTCCCAGGTTTGTTATTAGAAGCATTGAGATATCACATCTCATGGTATAGGAAGGGTCTCAGGATTGGAATGGGAAGGAGTTGGATATCACATCTCATCCAATAGGAAGGGTCTCAGGTTTGGAATGGGAAGGAATTGGATATCACATCATGTTATAGGAAGGATCTCAGGATTGGAATGGGAAGGATTTGGATATCCCTTCTCATGCTATAGGAAGTGTCTCAGGTTGGAATGGGAAGGAGTTGGATATCACATCTCGTTATAGGAAGGGTCTCAGGATTGGAATGGGAAGGATTTGGATATTTCATCTCTTGCTATAGGAAGGGTCTCAGGTTTTTTATTAGAAACATTGAGCTATCACATCTCATGCTATAGGAAGGGTTTCAGGATTGGAATGGGAAGGATTGGATATCACATCTCATGCTAAAGGAAGGGTCTCAGGTTTGGAAGGGGGAGGATTTGGATATCATATCTCATGTTATAGGGCGGGTCCCATGTTTGGTATTAGAAGCATTGAGATATCACATCTCATGCTATAGGAGGAGTCTCAGGATTGGAATGGGAAGGAGTTGGATATCATGTCTCATGTTATAGGAAGGGTCTCAGAATTGGAATGGCAAGGAGTTGGATATCACATCTCATGCTAAAGGAAGGGTCTCAGGTTTGATAGAAGCATTGAGATATCACATCTCATGCTATAGGAAGGAACTCAGGATTGCAATGGGAAGGAGTTGGATATCACATCTCATGCCATAGGATGGGTCATCAGGTTTGGTATAAGCATTGAGATATCACATCTCTGCTATCGGAAGGGTCTCAGGATAGGAATGGGAAGGACTTAGATATCACATCTCATACTATAGGGAGGGTCTCACTTTTGATATTAGAAGCATTGAGCTATCACATCTCATGCTATCGGAAGGGTCTCAGGATTGGAATGGGATGGAGTTGGATGTCACATCTCAAGCTATCTCGGGATTGGAATGGGAAGGAGTTTGATATCACATCTCAAGCTATAGGAAGGGTCTCAGGTTTGGAAGGGGAAGGATTTGGATCTCACATCTCATGTTTTAGGACGGGTCTCAGGTTTGGTATTAGAAGCATTGAGATATCACATCTCATGGTATAGGAAGGGTCTCAGGATTGGAATGGGAAGGAGTTGGCTATCACATCTCAAGCTATCTCAGGATTGGAATGGGAAGGAGTTTGATATCACAGCTCAAGCTATAGGAAGGGTCTCAGGTTTGGAAAGGGAAGGATTTGGATTTCACATCTCATGTTATAGGATGGTTCTCATGTTTGGTTTTAGTAGCATTGAGATATCACATCTCATGCTATCGGAAGGGTCTCAGGTTTGGAAAGGGAAGGATTTGGAGTTCACTTGTTATAGGATGGTTCTCAGGTTTGGATTTAGAAGAATTAAGATATAACATCTCATGCTATAGGAAGGGTCTCAGGTTTGGAATGGGAAGGAGTTGATATCACATCTCATGCTAAAGGAAAGGTCTCAGGTTTGGAAGGGGAAGGATTTGTATCTCACATCTCATGTTTTAGGACGGGTCTCAGGTTTGGTATTAGAAGCATTGAAATATCACATCTCATGATATAGGAAGGGTCTCAGGATTGGAATGGGAAGGAGTTGGATAACACATTGAATGGGAAGGAGTTTGATATCACATCTCAAGCTATAGGAAGGGTCTCAGGTTTGGAAAGGGAATGATTTGGATTTCACATCTCATGTTATAGGATGGTTCTCATGTTTGGTTTTAGAAGCATTGAGATATCACATCTCATGCTATCGGAAGGGTCTCAGGTTTGGAATGGGAAGGAGTTTGATATCACATCTCATGTTATAGGAAGGATCTCAGGTTTGGTATTAGAAGCATTGAGATATCACATCTCTGCTATCGGAAGGGTCTCAGGATTGGAATGGGAAGGAGTTGGATATCCCATCTTGTTATAGGAAGGGTCTCAGGTTTGGTATTAGAAGCATTGATATATCACATCTCATGCTATAGGAAGGGTCTAAGGTTTGGAAAGGGGAAGGATTTGGGTATCACATCTCATGTTATAGGACCGGTCTCAGGTTTGGTATTAGAAGCATTGAGATATCAAGTCTCATGGTATAGGACGGGTCTCAGAATTGGAATGGGAAGGAGTTGGATATCACATCTCAACCTATAGAAAGGGTCTCAGGATTGGAATGGGAAGGAGTTTGATATCACATCTCATGCCATGGTATGGGTCTCAGGTTTTGTAGAAGCATTGGGATATCAAATCACATGCTATAGGCAGGGTCTAAGGTTGGAATGGGAAGGAGTTGGATATCACATCTCATGTTATAGGAAGGGTGTCAGGATTGGAATGGGAAGGACTTGGATATCACATCTTATTCTATAGGAAGGCTCTCAGGGTTGGAAGGGGAAGGAGTTGGATATCACATTTCATGTTAGAGGTAGGATCTCAGGTTTGATATTAGAAGCATTGAGATATCACATCTCATGCCATCAGAAGGGTCTCAGGATTGGAATGGGAAGGAGTTGGATATCACATCTCATGCTAAAGGGAGGGTCTAAGGTTTGGAAGGGGAAGGATTTGGACATCACATCTCATGTTATAGGAAGGATCTCAGGTTTGGTATTAGAAGCATTGAGATATCACATCTCATGCTATCGGAAGGGTCTCAGGATTGGAATGGGAAGGACTTGGATATCACATCTCATGTTATAGGAAGGGTCTCAGGTTTGGTATTAGAAGCATTGAGATATCACATCTCATGCTATAGGAAGGGTCTCAGGAATGGAAAGGGAAGGACTTGGATATCACATCTCATGATACAGGAAGGGTCTAAGGTTTGGAAGGGGAAGGATTTGGATATCACATCTCATGTTATTGGACCGGTCTCAGGTTTGGTATTAGAAGCATTGAGATATCAAGTCTCATGGTATAGGACGGGAGTTTGATATCACATCTCATGCCATGGTATGGGTCTCAGGTTTTGTAGAAGCATTGGGATATCACATCTCATGCTATCGGAAGGGTATCAGGATTGGATTTGGAAGGAGTTGGATATCTCATCTCATGCTATAGGAAGGGTCTCAGGATTGGAATGGGAAGAACTTGGATATCACATCTCATGTTGTAGGAAGGCTCTCAGGTTTGGAAAGGGAAGGAGTTGGATATCACATTTCATGTTAGAGGTAGGATCTCAGGTTTGGTATTAGAGGCATTGAGATATCACATCTCATGCTATCAGAAGGGTATCAGGATTGGAATGGGAAGGAGTTGGATATCACATCGCATGCTAAAGGGAGGGTCTCAGGTTTGGAAGGGGAAGGATTTGGATATCACATCTTATGTTATAGGAAGGATCTCAGGTTTGGTATTAGAAGCATTGAGATATCACATCTCATGCTATCGGAAGGATCTCAGGTTTGGTATTAGAAGCATTGAGATATCACATCTCATGCTATAGGAAGGGTCTCAGGATTGGAATGGGAAGGAGTTGGATATCACATCTCATGTTATAGGAAGGATCTCAGGTTTGGTATTAGAAGCATATAGATATCACATCTCATGCTATAGGAAGGGTCTCATGATTGGAATGGGAAGGAGTTGGATATCACATCTCATGCTAAAGGAAGGGTCTCAGTTTTGGTAGAAGCATTGCGATATCACATCTCATGCTATAGGAAGGGTCTCAGGATTGGAATCGGAAGGAGTTGGATATCACATCTCATGCTATAGGAAGGGTCTCAGGTTTGGTATAAGCATTGAAATATCACATCTCTGCTATCGGAAGGTTCTCAGGATTGGAATGGGAAGGACTTAGATATCACATCTCATGCTATAGGGAGGGTCTCAGTTTTGATATCAGAAGCATTGAGATTTCACATCTCATGCTATCGGAAGGGTCTCAGGATTGGAATGGGAGGAGCTGGATATCACATCTCATGCTAAAGGAAGGGTCTCAGGTTTGGAAGGGGAAGGATTTGGATATCACATCTCATGTTATAGGAGGGGTCTCAGGTTTGGTATTAGAAGCATTGTGATATCACATCTCATGCTATAGGAAGTGTCTCAGGATTGGAATGGGAAGGAGTTGGATATCACATCTCATGCTATAGGAAGGGTTTCAGGTTTGGTAGAAGCATTGAGATATCACATCTCATGCTATATGAAGAGTCTCAGGTTTGGGAAGGGAAGGATTTGGATTTCACATCTCATGTTATAGGATGGTTCTCATGTTTGGTTTTTGAAGCATTGAGATATCACATCTCATGCTATCGGAAGGGTCTCAGGTTTGGAATGGGAAGGAGTTGGATATCACATCTCATGTTATAGGAAGGATCTCAGGTTTGGTATTAGAAGCATTGAGATATCACATCTCATGCTATAGGAAGGGTCTCCGGATTGGAATGTGAAGGATTTGGATATCACATCTCATGCTATAGGAAGGGTCTCAGGATTGGAATGGCAAGGAGTTGGATATCACATCTCATGCTAAAGGAAGGGTCTCAGTTTTGATAGAAGCATTGAGATATCACATCTCATGCTATAGGAAGGAACTCAGGATTGGAATGGGAAGGAGTTGGATATCACGTCTCATGTTATAGGAAGGGTCTCATGATTGGAATGGCAAGGAGTTGGATATCACATCTCATGCTAAAGGAAGGGTCTCAGGTTTGATGGAAGCATTAAGATATCACATCTCATGCTATAGGAAGGAACTCAGGATTGGAATGGGAAGGAGTTGGATATCACATCTCATGCCATAGGAAGGGTTATCAGGTTTGGTATAAGCATTGAGATATCACATCTCTGCTATCAGAAGGGTCTCAGGATAGGAATGGGAAGGACTTAGATATCACATCTCATACTATAGGGAGGGTCCCAGTTTTGATATTAGAAGCATTGAGCTATCATATCTCATGCTATCGGAAGGGTCTCAGGATTGGAATGGGATGGAGTTGGATATCACATCTCAAGCTATCTCAGGATTGGAATGGGAAGGAGTTTGATATCACATCTCAAGCTATAGGAAGGGTCTCAGGTTTGGAAGGGGAAGGATTTGGATCTCACATCTCATGTTTTAGGACGGGTCTCAGGTTTGGTATTAGAAGCATTGAGATATCACATCTCATGGTATAGGAAGGGTCTCAGGATTGGAATGGGAAGGAGTTGGCTATCACATCTCAAGCTATCTCAGGATTGGAATGGGAAGGAGTTTGATATCACATCTCAAGCTATAGGAAGGGTCTCAGGTTTGGAAAGGGAAGGATTTGGATTTCACATCTCATGTTATAGGATGGTTCTCATGTTTGGTTTTAGTAGCATTGAGATATCACATCTCATGCTATCGGAAGGGTCTCAGGTTTGGAAAGGGAAGGATTTGGATTTCACATGTTATAGGATGGTTCTCAGGTTTGGTTTTAGAAGCATTAAGATATCACATCTCATGGTATAGGAAGGGTCTCAGGATTGGAATGGGATGGAGTTGGATATCACATTGAATGGGAAGGAGTTTGATATCACATCTCATGCTATAGGAAGGGTTTCAGGTTTGGTAGAAGCATTGAGATATCACATCTCATGCTATAGGAAGAGTCTCAGGTTTGGGAAGGGAAGGATTTGGATTTCACATCTCATGTTATAGGATGGTTCTCATGTTTGGTTTTTGAAGCATTGAGATATCACATCTCATGCTATCGGAAGGGTCTCAGGTTTGGAATTGGAAGGAGTTGGATATCACATCTCATGTTATAGGAAGGATCTCAGGTTTGGTATTAGAAGCATTGAGTATCACATCTCATGCTATAGGAAGCGTCTCAGGATTGGAATGGGAAGGACTTGGATGTCACATCTCATGCTATAGGGAGGGTCTCAGGTTTGGAATGGGAAGTAGTTTGATATCACATCTCATGTTATAGGAAGGATCTCAGGTTTGGTATTAGAAGCATTGAGATATCGCATCTCATGCTATAGGAAGGGTCTCAGGAATGGAATCGGAAGGAGTTGTATATGACATCTCATGCCATAGGAAGGGTCTCAGGTTTGGTATAAGCATTGAGATATCACATCTCTGCTATCGGAAGGGTCTCAGGATTGGAATGGGAAGGAGTTGGATATCCCATCTTGTTATAGGAAGGCTCTCAGGTTTGGTATTAGAAGCATTGAGATATCACATCTCATGCTATAGGACGGGTCCCAGGTTTGGTATTAGAAGCATTGAGATATCACATCTCATGCTATAGGAGGAGTCTCAGGATTGGAATGGGAAGGAGTTGGATATCACGTCTCATGTTATAGGAAGGGTCTCAGGATTGGAATGGCAAGGAGTTGGATATCACATCTCATGCTATAGGGAGGGTCTCAGGTTTGATATTAGAAGCAATGAGATATCACATCTCATGCTATCGGAAGGGTCTCAGGATTGGAATGGGAAGGAGTTGGATATCACATATGCTAAAGGAAAGGTCTCAGGTTTGGAAGGGGAAGGATTTGGATCTCACATCTCATGTTTTAGGACGGGTCTCAGGTTTGGTATTAGAAGCCTTGAGATATCACATCTCATGGTATAATAAGGGTCTCAGGATTGGAATGGGAAGGAGTTGATATCACATCTCAAGCTATCTCAGGATTGGAAAGGGAAGGAGTTTGATATCACATCTCGAGCTATAGGAAGGGTCTCAGGTTTGGGAAGGGAAGGATTTGGATTTCACATCTCGTTATAGGATGGTTCTCATGTTTGTTTTTAGAAGCATTGAGATATCAAATCTCATGCTATTGGAAGGGTCTCAGGTTTGGAATGGGAAGGAGTTGGATATCACATCTCATGTTATAGGAAGGATCTCAGGTTTGGTATTAGAAGCATTGAGATATCACATCTCATGCTATAGGAAGGGTCTCAGGATTGGAATGTGAAGGATTTGGATATCACATCATACTAAAGGTAGGGTCTCAGGTTTGGTATAAGCATTGAGATATCACATCTATGCTATCGGAAGGGTCTCAGGATCGGATTGGGAAGGAGTTGGATATCCCTTCTCATGCTATAGGAAGGGTCTCAGGTTGGAATGGGAAGGAGTTGGATATCACATCTCATGCTATAGGAAGGGTCTCAAGATTGAAATGGGAAGGTTTTGGATATCACATCTCTTGCTATAGGAAGGGTCTCAGGTTTTTTATTAGAAACATTGAGATATCACATCTCATGCTATAGGAAGGGTTTCAGGATTGGAATGGGAAGGATTTGGATATCACATCTCATGCTAAAGGAAGGGTCTCAGGTTTGGAAGGGGAAGGATTTGGATATCATATCTCATGTTATAGGGCGGGTCCCAGGTTTGTTATTAGAAGCATTGAGATATCACATCTCATGGTATAGGAAGGGTCTCAGGATTGGAATGGGAAGGAGTTGGATATCACATCTCATCCAATAGGAAGGGTCTCAGGTTTGGAATGGGAAGGAATTGGATATCACATCATGTTATAGGAAGGATCTCAGGATTGGAATGGGAAGGATTTGGATATCCCTTCTCATGCTATAGGAAGTGTCTCAGGTTGGAATGGGAAGGAGTTGGATATCACATCTCGTTATAGGAAGGGTCTCAGGATTGGAATGGGAAGGATTTGGATATCACATCTCTTGCTATAGGAAGGGTCTCAGGTTTTTTATTAGAAACATTGAGCTATCACATCTCATGCTATAGGAAGGGTTTCAGGATTGGAATGGGAAGGATTGGATATCACATCTCATGCTAAAGGAAGGGTCTCAGGTTTGGAAGGGGAAGGATTTGGATATCATATCTCATGTTATAGGGCGGGTCCCATGTTTGGTATTAGAAGCATTGAGATATCACATCTCATGCTATAGGAGGAGTCTCAGGATTGGAATGGGAAGGAGTTGGATATCACGTCTCATGTTATAGGAAGGGTCTCAGAATTGGAATGGCAAGGAGTTGGATATCACATCTCATGCTAAAGGAAGGGTCTCAGGTTTGATAGAAGCATTGAGATATCACATCTCATGCTATAGGAAGGAACTCAGGATTGCAATGGGAAGGAGTTGGATATCACATCTCATGCCATAGGATGGGTCATCAGGTTTGGTATAAGCATTGAGATATCACATCTCTGCTATCGGAAGGGTCTCAGGATAGGAATGGGAAGGACTTAGATATCACATCTCATACTATAGGGAGGGTCTCACTTTTGATATTAGAAGCATTGAGCTATCACATCTCATGCTATCGGAAGGGTCTCAGGATTGGAATGGGATGGAGTTGGATGTCACATCTCAAGCTATCTCGGGATTGGAATGGGAAGGAGTTTGATATCACATCTCAAGCTATAGGAAGGGTCTCAGGTTTGGAAGGGGAAGGATTTGGATCTCACATCTCATGTTTTAGGACGGGTCTCAGGTTTGGTATTAGAAGCATTGAGATATCACATCTCATGGTATAGGAAGGGTCTCAGGATTGGAATGGGAAGGAGTTGGCTATCACATCTCAAGCTATCTCAGGATTGGAATGGGAAGGAGTTTGATATCACAGCTCAAGCTATAGGAAGGGTCTCAGGTTTGGAAAGGGAAGGATTTGGATTTCACATCTCATGTTATAGGATGGTTCTCATGTTTGGTTTTAGTAGCATTGAGATATCACATCTCATGCTATCGGAAGGGTCTCAGGTTTGGAAAGGGAAGGCTTTGGAGTTCACTTGTTATAGGATGGTTCTCAGGTTTGGATTTAGAAGAATTAAGATATAACATCTCATGCTATAGGAAGGGTCTCAGGTTTGGAATGGGAAGGAGTTGATATCACATCTCATGCTAAAGGAAAGGTCTCAGGTTTGGAAGGGGAAGGATTTGTATCTCACATCTCATGTTTTAGGACGGGTCTCAGGTTTGGTATTAGAAGCATTGAAATATCACATCTCATGATATAGGAAGGGTCTCAGGATTGGAATGGGAAGGAGTTGGATAACACATTGAATGGGAAGGAGTTTGATATCACATCTCAAGCTATAGGAAGGGTCTCAGGTTTGGAAAGGGAATGATTTGGATTTCACATCTCATGTTATAGGATGGTTCTCATGTTTGGTTTTAGAAGCATTGAGATATCACATCTCATGCTATCGGAAGGGTCTCAGGTTTGGAATGGGAAGGAGTTTGATATCACATCTCATGTTATAGGAAGGATCTCAGGTTTGGTATTAGAAGCATTGAGATATCACATCTCTGCTATCGGAAGGGTCTCAGGATTGGAATGGGAAGGAGTTGGATATCCCATCTTGTTATAGGAAGGGTCTCAGGTTTGGTATTAGAAGCATTGAGATATCACATCTCATGCTATAGGAAGGGTCTAAGGTTTGGAAAGGGGAAGGATTTGGGTATCACATCTCATGTTATAGGACCGGTCTCAGGTTTGGTATTAGAAGCATTGAGATATCAAGTCTCATGGTATAGGACGGGTCTCAGAATTGGAATGGGAAGGAGTTGGATATCACATCTCAAGCTATAGAAAGGGTCTCAGGATTGGAATGGGAAGGAGTTTGATATCACATCTCATGCCATGGTATGGGTCTCAGGTTTTGTAGAAGCATTGGGATATCAAATCACATGCTATAGGCAGGGTCTAAGGTTGGAATGGGAAGGAGTTGGATATCACATCTCATGTTATAGGAAGGGTGTCAGGATTGGAATGGGAAGGACTTGGATATCACATCTTATTCTATAGGAAGGCTCTCAGGGTTGGAAGGGGAAGGAGTTGGATATCACATTTCATGTTAGAGGTAGGATCTCAGGTTTGGTATTAGAAGCATTGAGATATCACATCTCATGCCATCAGAAGGGTCTCAGGATTGGAATGGGAAGGAGTTGGATATCACATCTCATGCTAAAGGGAGGGTCTAAGGTTTGGAAGGGGAAGGATTTGGACATCACATCTCATGTTATAGGAAGGATCTCAGGTTTGGTATTAGAAGCATTGAGATATCACATCTCATGCTATCGGAAGGGTCTCAGGATTGGAATGGGAAGGACTTGGATATCACATCTCATGTTATAGGAAGGGTCTCAGGTTTGGTATTAGAAGCATTGAGATATCACATCTCATGCTATAGGAAGGGTCCCAGGAATGGAAAGGGAAGGACTTGGATATCACATCTCATGATACAGGAAGGGTCTAAGGTTTGGAAGGGGAAGGATTTGGATATCACATCTCATGTTATTGGACCGGTCTCAGGTTTGGTATTAGAAGCATTGAGATATCAAGTCTCATGGTATAGGACGGGAGTTTGATATCACATCTCATGCCATGGTATGGGTCTCAGGTTTTGTAGAAGCATTGGGATATCACATCTCATGCTATCGGAAGGGTATCAGGATTGGATTTGGAAGGAGTTGGATATCTCATCTCATGCTATAGGAAGGGTCTCAGGATTGGAATGGGAAGAACTTGGATATCACATCTCATGTTGTAGGAAGGCTCTCAGGTTTGGAAAGGGAAGGAGTTGGATATCACATTTCATGTTAGAGGTAGGATCTCAGATTTGGTATTAGAGGCATTGAGATATCACATCTCATGCTATCAGAAGGGTATCAGGATTGGAATGGGAAGGAGTTGGATATCACATCGCATGCTAAAGGGAGGGTCTCAGGTTTGGAAGGGGAAGGATTTGGATATCACATCTTATGTTATAGGAAGGATCTCAGGTTTGGTATTAGAAGCATTGAGATATCACATCTCATGCTATCGGAAGGATCTCAGGTTTGGTATTAGAAGCATTGAGATATCACATCTCATGCTATAGGAAGGGTCTCAGGATTGGAATGGGAAGGAGTTGGATATCACATCTCATGTTATAGGAAGGATCTCAGGTTTGGTATTAGAAGCATATAGATATCACATCTCATGCTATAGGAAGGGTCTCATGATTGGAATGGGAAGGAGTTGGATATCACATCTCATGCTAAAGGAAGGGTCTCAGTTTTGGTAGAAGCATTGCGATATCACATCTCATGCTATAGGAAGGGTCTCAGGATTGGAATCGGAAGGAGTTGGATATCACATCTCATGCTATAGGAAGGGTCTCAGGTTTGGTATAAGCATTGAAATATCACATCTCTGCTATCGGAAGGGTCTCAGGATTGGAATGGGAAGGACTTAGATATCACATCTCATGCTATAGGGAGGGTCTCAGTTTTGATATCAGAAGCATTGAGATTTCACATCTCATGCTATCGGAAGGGTCTCAGGATTGGAATGGGAGGAGCTGGATATCACATCTCATGCTAAAGGAAGGGTCTCAGGTTTGGAAGGGGAAGGATTTGGATATCACATCTCATGTTATAGGAGGGGTCTCAGGTTTGGTATTAGAAGCATTGTGATATCACATCTCATGCTATAGGAAGTGTCTCAGGATTGGAATGGGAAGGAGTTGGATATCACATCTCATGCTATAGGAAGGGTTTCAGGTTTGGTAGAAGCATTGAGATATCACATCTCATGCTATAGGAAGAGTCTCAGGTTTGGGAAGGGAAGGATTTGGATTTCACATCTCATGTTATAGGATGGTTCTCATGTTTGGTTTTTGAAGCATTGAGATATCACATCTCATGCTATCGGAAGGGTCTCAGGTTTGGAATGGGAAGGAGTTGGATATCACATCTCATGTTATAGGAAGGATCTCAGGTTTGGTATTAGAAGCATTGAGATATCACATCTCATGCTATAGGAAGGGTCTCCGGCTTGGAATGTGAAGGATTTGGATATCACATCTCATGCTATAGGAAGGGTCTCAGGATTGGAATGGCAAGGAGTTGGATATCACATCTCATGCTAAAGGAAGGGTCTCAGTTTTGATAGAAGCATTGAGATATCACATCTCATGCTATAGGAAGGAACTCAGGATTGGAATGGGAAGGAGTTGGATATCACGTCTCATGTTATAGGAAGGGTCTCATGATTGGAATGGCAAGGAGTTGGATATCACATCTCATGCTAAAGGAAGGGTCTCAGGTTTGATGGAAGCATTAAGATATCACATCTCATGCTATAGGAAGGAACTCAGGATTGGAATGGGAAGGAGTTGGATATCACATCTCATGCCATAGGAAGGGTTATCAGGTTTGGTATAAGCATTGAGATATCACATCTCTGCTATCAGAAGGGTCTCAGGATAGGAATGGGAAGGACTTAGATATCACATCTCATACTATAGGGAGGGTCCCAGTTTTGATATTAGAAGCATTGAGCTATCACATCTCATGCTATCGGAAGGGTCTCAGGATTGGAATGGGATGGAGTTGGATATCACATCTCAAGCTATCTCAGGATTGGAATGGGAAGGAGTTTGATATCACATCTCAAGCTATAGGAAGGGTCTCAGGTTTGGAAGGGGAAGGATTTGGATCTCACATCTCATGTTTTAGGACGGGTCTCAGGTTTGGTATTAGAAGCATTGAGATATCACATCTCATGGTATAGGAAGGGTCTCAGGATTGGAATGGGAAGGAGTTGGCTATCACATCTCAAGCTATCTCAGGATTGGAATGGGAAGGAGTTTGATATCACATCTCAAGCTATAGGAAGGGTCTCAGGTTTGGAAAGGGAAGGATTTGGATTTCACATCTCATGTTATAGGATGGTTCTCATGTTTGGTTTTAGTAGCATTGAGATATCACATCTCATGCTATCGGAAGGGTCTCAGGTTTGGAAAGGGAAGGATTTGGATTTCACATGTTATAGGATGGTTCTCAGGTTTGGTTTTAGAAGCATTAAGATATCACATCTCATGGTATAGGAAGGGTCTCAGGATTGGAATGGGATGGAGTTGGATATCACATTGAATGGGAAGGAGTTTGATATCACATCTCATGCTATAGGAAGGGTTTCAGGTTTGGTAGAAGCATTGAGATATCACATCTCATGCTATAGGAAGAGTCTCAGGTTTGGGAAGGGAAGGATTTGGATTTCACATCTCATGTTATTGGATGGTTCTCATGTTTGGTTTTTGAAGCATTGAGATATCACATCTCATGCTATCAGAAGGGTCTCAGGTTTGGAATTGGAAGGAGTTGGATATCACATCTCATGTTATAGGAAGGATCTCAGGTTTGGTATTAGAAGCATTGAGTATCACATCTCATGCTATAGGAAGCGTCTCAGGATTGGAATGGGAAGGACTTGGATGTCACATCTCATGCTATAGGGAGGGTCTCAAGTTTGATATCTGAAGCTTTGAGATAACAAATCTCATGATATTGGAAGGGTCTCAGGATTGGAATGTGAAGGAGTTGGATATCACATCTCATGATAAAGGAAGGGTCTAAGGTTTGGAAGG
Source organism: Ambystoma mexicanum (assembly GCF_040938575.1). Taxonomy (NCBI): domain Eukaryota; kingdom Metazoa; phylum Chordata; class Amphibia; order Caudata; family Ambystomatidae; genus Ambystoma; species Ambystoma mexicanum. The sequence continues at coordinate 1,157,771,432 of NC_090934.1, forward strand.
GGAAGGATTTGGATATCACATCTCATGTTATAGGACGGGTCTCAGGTTTGGTATTAGAAGCATTGCGATATCAAGTCTCATGGTATAGGAGGGTCTCAGAATTGGAATGGGAAGGAGTTGGATATCACATCTCAAGCTATAGGAAGGGTCTCAGGTTTGGTAGAAGCATTGGGATATCACATCTCATGCTATCGGAAGGGTCTCAGGTTGGAATGGGAAGGATTTGGATATTACATCTCATGTTATAGGAAGGATCTCAGGTTTGGTATTAGAAGCATTGAGATATCACATCTCATGCTATAGGAAGGGTCTCAGGATTGGAATGGGAAGGAGTTTGATATCACATCTCAAGCTATAGGAAGGGTCTCAGTTTTGGAAAGGGAAGGATTTGGATTTCACATCTTATGTTATAGGATGGTTCTCATGTTTGGTTTTAGTAGCATTGAGATATCACATCACATGCTATCGGAAGGGTCTCAGGTTTGGAAAGGGAAGGATTTGGAGTTCACATGTTATAGGATGGTTCTCAGGTTTGGATTTAGAAGAATTAAGATATAACATCTCATGCTATAGGAAGGGTCTCAGGTTTGGAATGGGAAGGAGTTGATATCACATCTCATGCTAAAGGAAAGGTCTCAGGTTTGGAAGGGGAAGGATTTGGATCTCACATCTCATGTTTTAGGACGGGTCTCAGGTTTGGTATTAGAAGCATTGAAATATCACATCTCATGGTATAGGAAGGGTCTCAGGTTTGGAATGGGAAGGAGTTGGATAACACATTGAATGGGAAGGAGTTTGATATCACATCTCAAGCTATAGGAAGGGTCTCAGGTTTGGAAAGGGAATGATTTGGATTTCACATCTCATGTTATAGGATGGTTCTCATGTTTGGTTTTAGAAGCATTGAGATATCACATCTCATGCTATCGGAAGGGTCTCAGGTTTGGAATGGGAAGGAGTTTGATATCACATCTCATGTTATAGGAAGGATCTCAGGTTTGGTTTTAGAAGCATTGAGATATCACATCTCATGCTATCGGAAGGGTCTCAGGATTGGAATCGGAAGGAGTTGTATATGACATCTCATGCCATAGGAAGGGTCTCAGGTTTGGTATAAGCATTGAGATATCACATCTGTGCTATCGGAAGGGTCTCAGGATTGGAATGGGAAGGAGTTGAATATCCCATCTTGTTATAGGAAGGGTCTCAGGTTTGGTATTAGAAGCATTGAGATATCACATCTCATGCTATAGGAAGGGTCTAAGGTTTGGAAAGGGGAAGGATTTGGGTATCACATCTCATGTTATAGGACCGGTCTCAGGTTTGGTATTAGAAGCATTGAGATATCAAGTCTCATGGTATAGGACGGGTCTCAGAATTGGAATGGGAAGGAGTTGGATATCACATCTCAAGCTATAGAAAGGGTCTCAGGATTGGAATGGGAAGGAGTTTGATATCACATCTCATGCCATGGTATGGGTCTCAGGTTTTGTAGAAGCATTGGGATATCAAATCACATGCTATAGGCAGGGTCTAAGGTTGGAATGGGAAGGAGTTGGATATCACATCTCATGTTATAGGAAGGGTCTCAGGATTGGAATGGGAAGGACTTGGATATCACATCTCATTCTATAGGAAGGCTCTCAGGGTTGGAAGGGGAAGGAGTTGGATATCACATTTCATGTTAGAGGTAGGATCTCAGGTTTGGTATTAGAGGCATTGAGATATCACATCTAATGCCATCAGAAGGGTCTCAGGATTGGAATGGGAAGGAGTTGGATATCACATCTCATGCTAAAGGGAGGGTCTAAGGTTTGGAAGGGGAAGGATTTGGACATCACATCTCATGTTATAGGAAGGATCTCAGGTTTGGTATTGGAAGCATTGAGATATCACATCTCATGCTATCGGAAGGGTCTCAGGATTGGAATGGGAAGGACTTGGATATCACATCTCATGTTATAGGAAGGGTCTCAAGTTTGGTATTAGAAGCATTGAGATATCACATCTCATGCTATAGGAAGGGTCTCAGGAATGGAATGGGAAGGACTTGGATATCACATCTCATGATACAGGAAGGGTCTAAGGTTTGGAAGGGGAAGGATTTGGATATCACATCTCATGTTATTGGACCGGTCTCAGGTTTGGTATTAGAAGCATTGAGATATCAAGTCTCATGGTACAGAACGGAAGTTTGATATCACATCTCATGCCATGGTATGGGTCTCAGGTTTTGTAGAGGCATTGGGATATCACATCTCATGCTATCGGAAGGGTATCAGGATTGGATTTGGAAGGAGTTGGATATCCCATCTCATGCTATAGGAAGGGTCTCAGGATTGGAATGGGAAGGACTTGGATATCACATCTCATGTTGTAGGAAGGCTCTCAGGTTTGGAAAGGGAAGGAGTTGGATATCACATTTCATGTTAGAGGTAGGATCTCAGGTTTGGTATTAGAGGCATAGAGATATCACATCTCATGCTATCAGAAGGGTATCAGGATTGGAATGGGAAGGAGTTGGATATCACATCGCATGCTAAAGGGAGGGTCTCAGGTTTGGAAGGGGAAGGATTTGGATATCACATCTTATGTTATAGGAAGGATCTCAGGTTTGGTATTAGAAGCATTGAGATATCACATCTCATGCTATCGGAAGGATCTCAGGTTTGGTATTAGAAGCATTGAGATATCACATCTCATGCTATAGGAAGGGTCTCTGGATTGGAATGGGAAGGAGTTGGATATCACATCTCATGTTATAGGAAGGATCTCAGGTTTGGTATTAGAAGCATATAGATATCACATCTCATGCTATAGGAAGGGTCTCATGATTGGAATGGGAAGGAGTTGGATATCACATCTCATGCTAAAGGAAGGGTCTCAGTTTTGGTAGAAGCATTGCGATATCACATCTCATGCTATAGGAAGGGTCTCAGGATTGGAATCGGAAGGAGTTGGATATCACATCTCATGCTATAGGAAGGGTCTCAGGTTTGGTATAAGCATTGAAATATCACATCTCTGCGATCGGAAGGGTCTCAGGATTGGAATGGGAAGGACTTAGATATCACATCTCATGCTATAGGGAGGGTCTCAGTTTTGATATCAAAAGCATTGAGATTTCACATCTCATGCTATAGGAAGTGTCTCAGGATTGGAATGGGAAGGAGTTGGATATCACATCTCATGCTATAGGAAGGGTTTCAGGTTTGGTAGAAGCATTGAGATTTCACATCTCATGCTATAGGAAGAGTCTCAGGTTTGGGAAGGGAAGGATTTGGATTTCACATCTCATGTTATAGGATGGTTCTCATGTTTGGTTTTTGAAGCATTGAGATATCACATCTCATGCTATCGGAAGGGTCTCAGGTTTGGAATGGGAAGGAGTTGGATATCACATCTCATGTTATAGGAAGGATCTCAGGTTTGGTATTAGAAGCATTGAGATATCACATCTCATGCTATAGGAAGGGTCTCCGGATTGGAATGTGAAGGATTTGGATATCACATCTCATGTTATAGGAAGGGTCTCAGGATTGGAATGGCAAGGAGTTGGATATCACATCTCATGCTAAAGGAAGGGTCTCAGTTTTGATAGAAGCATTGAGATATCACATCTCATGCTATAGGAAGGAACTCAGGATTGGAATGGGAAGGAGTTGGATATCACGTCTCATGTTATGGGAAGGGTCTCAGGATTGGAATGGCAAGGAGTTGGATATCACATCTCATGCTAAAGGAAGGGTCTCAGGTTTGATAGAAGCATTGAGATATCACATCTCATGCTATAGGAAGCAACTCAGGATTGGAATGGGAAGGAGTTGGATATCACATCTCATGCCATAGGAAGGGTTATCAGGTTTGGTATAAGCATTGAGATATCACATCTCTGCTATCGGAAGGGTCTCAGGATAGGAATGGGAAGGACTTAGATATCACATCTCATACTATAGGGAGGGTCCCAGTTTTGATATTAGAAGCATTGAGCTATCACATCTCATGCTATCGGAAGGGTCTCAGGATTGGAATGGGATGGAGTTGGATATCACATCTCAAGCTATCTCAGGATTGGAATGGGAAGGAGTTTGATATCACATCTCAAGCTATAGGAAGGGTCTCAGGTTTGGAAGGGGAAGGATTTGGATCTCACATCTCATGTTTTAGGACGGGTCTCAGGTTTGGTATTAGAAGCATTGAGATATCACATCTCATGGTATAGGAAGGGTCTCAGGATTGGAATGGGAAGGAGTTGGCTATCACATCTCAAGCTGTCTCAGGATTGGAATGGGAAGGAGTTTGATATCACATCTCAAGCTATAGGAAGGGTCTCAGGTTTGGAAAGGGAAGGATTTGGATTTCACATCTCATGTTATAGGATGGTTCTCATGTTTGGTTTTAGTAGCATTGAGATATCACATCTCATGCTATTGCAAGGGTCTCAGGTTTGGAAAGGGAAGGATTTGGATTTCACATGTTGTAGGATGGTTCTCAGGTTTGGTTTTAGAAGCATTAATATATAACATCTCATGCTATAGGAAGGGTCTCAGGTTTGGAAGGGGAAGGATTTGGATCTCACATCTCATGTTTTAGGACGGGTCTCAGGTTTGGTATTAGAAGCATTGAAATATCACATCTCATGGTATAGGAAGGGTCTCAGGATTGGAATGGGACGGAGTTGGATATCACATTGAATGGGAAGGAGTTTGATATCACATCTCATTCTATAGGAAGGGTTTCAGGTTTGGTAGAAGCATTGAGATATCACATCTCATGCTATAGGAAGTGTCTCAGGAATGGAATGGGAAGGAGTTGGATATCACATCTCATGTTATAGGAAGGATCTCAGGTTTGGTATTAGAAGCATTGAGATATCACATCTCATGCTATAGGAAGCGTCTCAGGATTGGAATGGGAAGGACTTGGATGTCACATCTCATGCTATAGGGAGGGTCTCAAATTTGATATCAGAAGCTTTGAGATAACAAATCTCATGATATCGGAAGGGTCTCATGATTGGAATGTGAAGGAGTTGGATATCACATCTCATGATAAAGGAAGGGTCTAAGGTTTGGAAGGGGAAGGATTTGGATATCACATCTCATGTTATAGGACGGGTCTCAGGTTTGGTATTAGAAGCATTGCGATATCAAGTCTCATGGTATAGGAGGGTCTCAGAATTGGAATGGGAAGGAGTTGGATATCACATCTCAAGCTATAGGAAGGGTCTTAGGTTTGGTAGAAGCATTGGGATATCACATCTCATGCTATCGGAAGGGTCTCAGGTTGGAATGGGAAGGATTTGGATATCACATCTCATGTTATAGGAAGGATCTCAGGTTTGGTATTAGAAGCATTGAGATATCACATCTCATGCTATAGGAAGGGTCTCAGGATTGGAATGGTAAGGAGTTGGATATCACATCTCATGCTATAGGAAGGGTCTCAGGAATGGAATGGGAATGAGTTTTATATGACATCTCATGCCATAGGAAGGATCTCAGGTTTGGTATAAGCATTGAGATATCACATCTCTGCTATCGGAAGAGTGTCAGGATTGGAATGGGAAGGAGTTGGATATCCCATCTCATGTTATAGGAAGGGTCTCAGGTTTGGTATTAGAAGCATTGAGATATCACATCTCATGCTATAGGAAGCGTCTCAGGATTGGAATGGGAAGGACTGGGATGTCACATCTCATGCTATAGGGAGGGTCTCAAGATTGATATCAGAAGCTTTGAGATAAAAAATCTCATGATATCGGAAGGGTCTCAGGATTGGAATGTGAAGGAGTTTGATATCACATCTCATGATAAAGGAAGGGTCTAAGGTTTGGAAGGGGAAGGATTTGGATATCACATCTCATGTTATAGGACGGGTCTCAGGTTTGGTATTAGAAGCATTGCGATATCAAGTCTCATGTTATAGGAAGGGTCTCAGAATTGGAATGGGAAGGAGTTGGATATCACATCTTAAGCTATAGGAAGGGTCTCAGGATTGGAATGGGAAGGAGTTTGATATCACATCTCATGCCATAGTATGGGTCTCAGGTTTGGTAGAAGCATTGGGATATCACATCTCATACTATCGGAAGGGTCTCAGGTTGGAATGGGAAGGATTTGGATATCACATCTCATGTTATAGGAAGGATCTCGGGTTTGGTATTAGAAGCATTGAGATATCACATCTCATGCTATAGGAAGGGTTTCAGGATTGGAATGGGAAGGAGTTGGATATCACATCTCATGCTATAGGAAGGGTCTCAGGAATGGAATGGGAAGGAGCTTTATATGACATCTCATGCCATAGGAAGGATCTCAGGTTTGGTATTAGAAGCATTGAGACATCACATCTCATGTTATAAGAAGGGTCTCAGGATTGGAATGGGAAGGAGTTGGATATCACATCTCATCCAATAGGATGGGTCTCTGGTTTGGAATGGGAAGGAATTGGATATCACATCATGTTATAGGAAGGATCTCAGGATTGGAATGGGAAGGATTTGGATATCCCTTCTCATGCTATAGGAAGTGTCTCAGGTTGGAATGGGAAGGAGTTGGATATCACATCTCGTTATAGGAAGGGTCTCAGGATTGGAATGGGAAGGATTTGGATATCACATCTATTGCTATAGGAAGGGTCTCAGGTTTTTTATTAGAAACATTGAGCTATCACATCTCATGCTATAGGAAGGGTTTCAGGATTGGAATGGGAAGGATTTGGATATCACATCTCATGCTAAAGGAAGGGTCTCAGGTTTGGAAGGGGAAGGATTTGGATATCACATCTCATGTTATAGGACGGGTCTCAGGTTTGGTATTAGAAGCCTTGAGATATCACATCTCATGGTATAATAAGGGTATCAGGATTGGAATGGGAAGGAGTTGGATATCACATCTCAAGCTATCTCAGGATTGGAATGCAAAGGAGTTTGATATCACATCTCGAGCTATAGGAAGGGTCTCAGGTTTGGAAGGGGAAGGATTTGGATATCACATCTCATGTTATAGGACGGGTCTCAGGTTTGGTATTAGAAGCCTTGAGATATCACATCTCATGGTATAATAAGGGTCTCAGGATTGGAATGGGAAGGAGTTGGATATCACATCTCAAGCTATCTCAGGATTGGAATGGGAAGGAGTTTGATATCACATCTCATGCTATTGGAAGGGTCTCAGGTTTGGAATGGGAAGGAGTTGGATATCACATCTCATGTTATAGGAAGGATCTCAGGTTTGGTATTAGAAGCATTGAGATATCACATATCATGCTATAGGAGGAGTCTCAGGATTGGAATGGGAAGGAGTTGGATATCACGTCTCATGTTATAGGAAGGGTCTCAGGATTGGAATGGCAAGGAGTTGGATATCACATCTCATGCTATAGGGAGGGTCTCAGGTTTGATATTAGAAGCATTGAGATATCACATCTCATGCTATTGGAAGGGTCTCAGGATTGGAATGGGAAGGAGTTGGATATCACATATGCTAAAGGAAAGGTCTCAGGTTTGGAAGGGGAAGGATTTGGATCTCACATCTCATGTTTTAGGAAGGATCTCAGGTTTTGTATTAGAAGCATCGAGATATCACATCTCATGCTATAGGAAGGGTCTCAGGATTGGAATGTGAAGGATTTGGATATCACATCATACTAAAGGTAGGGTCTCAGGTTTGGTATAAGCATTGAGATATCACATCTCTGCTATCGGAAGGGTCTCAGGATTGGATTGGGAAGGAGTTGGATATCCCTTCTCATGCTATAGGAAGGGTCTCAGGTTGGAATGGAAAGGAGTTGGATATCACATCTCATGCTATATGAAGGGTCTTGTAGGGTATTTTGTGGAGATTTGGGGCCTGACGGTATTTTCTTTCCGCCGAAAAATAACTTAGCAACAATCACTCCTTGTATTCAGTTTGGGCCATGTACAACAATAATACAGTGGACATGCATTATTTCAGCACACAGACATGTGTATTTGGTATGCGTGGTTGGTATGCGTGGTTGGTGGTATTTTGGTGAGCATAATTCCCTTGTTTTATTTGTGGCCCCAATATCCAGAACCCCTTATTTTTGCTTAGATTTTTTGTGTAATCACTAGAGAGACCTCAGGCTTGCATTTCAGGAACGCCACATTTTCATTTTTAGTGTGCCACCATGGGCAATTTCTCTCTGTCTTATATACGGCAGTGAGCTATCATGTGGTATTTTCACTATCTTATATACGGTAGTGAACTATGTCCCGGGCCTCCCTTTTTGCCGACTCATAGACCTCCGACAAACTACAACACACACAGTTAGTTATAACTGCTCATACTGAATTACATTGTGCACACGGCTGCAGCCAAATTTGATGTTTAGCTACCTTGAAAATGACAATTGCACTGTCTAAACATCTCCCCACATCATCAGCACTGTTTTGGTAAATGTAAAACACACCACCCGTCTGCTTTCAAATATTTTTGTGTATTATAAAAGTTGCATTTAAACACGATATCACTCTTTACAGAAAAAAAATAAAATAGCACAGTAACAGCATTGTCTATACACTGAAAAGAGAGTGGCGGAGACAAGAACTCAATTTGCACATTAAACATGTGATTAAAGCACAGGAATCTCCTTTCCGACACAGACTGAATATTCTCGTACACACTCAGCCTCCACACTTCTGTAATTACCTTATCTGTTCAGCATGAGTTTTCTTCAGCTGTTCTGTTTCTGAATTTGGCTCCCTTGAAGATTAACCCCGGTGAAAACAAGCGTCTTTCGTTCTCAAACCGGGGTTATTGCCTGGAATTCTCAGCTTTTGCAGCAGGAATGCTTCAGCCAGGAAAACAGGTCCTTCTCCCAGCTCTGCCAAATCCCGACTGTCCTCCCCCTCTCTTCAAGCTCCCCCAGCAAGACTCTCATCACTGCCTCTAGCATGATACTTGCTATGACGCTGCTCCAATCAGAATCAATCATGCCATCTCCTCCCTCACTACACAATGGCTCATTTCTACAGTAATTATTTGTAACCAACTGATTTCCTGTTCCTTCGAGTCCTTTTGCTTCCTGTAGTTATGTGGACAGAGCAGCAGAGAAAAAGAAAAAAATGAATGTGCGTTTAAAAGTTCACTTTCATAGTAGGCCTAATTCTGCAGTGGAGATACATTTTTATTAGTGGGTTATGTTAAATGCAGTTTTATTAATCAGGTTATTTATTAATAATGTTAGTTATTAATTTTCAAATGTGTCTCTTGCACCACAGGCATTTCAGGTGAAAAATAGTGTGCATTTTTGAGTGTGCACGTGTGCTTTTAACTGTAAAAATAGATTTGCATCTTATATGTTAAAATCGTTTTGACTGAATAGCCTGTCTTTACATATATGTCCATGTTAATCTGGCAACACATATAGCAATGCACCACACCCATGTGGTGGTGCTGCATCAAAAAAAATTGCTATCTGTGCAGTAGTGCTGTACTCTGTGCTGTAACACGCCAAATATCCTTACAGTCTCAAGATTGAAATGGGAAGGATTTGGATATCACATCTCTTGCTATAGGAAGGGTCTCAGGTTTTTTATTAGAAACATTGAGATATCACATCTCATGCTATAGGAAGGGTTTCAGGATTGGAATGGGAAGGATTTGGATATCACATCTCATGCTAAAGGAAGGGTCTCAGGTTTGGAAGGGGAAGGATTTGGATATCATATCTCATGTTATAGGGCGGGTCCCAGGTTTGGTATTAGAAGCATTGAGATATCACATCTCATGGTATAGGAAGGGTCTCAGGATTTGAATGGGAAGGAGTTGGATATCACATCTCATCCAATAGGAAGGGTCTCAGGTTTGGAATGGAAAGGAATTGGATATCACATCATGTTATAGGAAGGATCTCAGGATTGGAATGGGAAGGATTTGGATATCCCTTCTCATGTTATAGGAAGTGTCTCAGGTTGGAATGGGAAGGCGTTGGATATCACATCTCGTTATAGGAAGGGTCTCAGGATTGGAATGGGAAGGATTTGGATATCACATCTCTTGCTATAGGAAGGGTCTCAGGTTTTTTATTAGAAACATTGAGCTATCACATCTCATGCTATAGGAAGGGTTTCAGGATTGGAATGGGAAGGATTTGGATATCACATCTCATGCTAAAGGAAGGGTCTCAGGTTTGGAAGGGGAAGGATTTGGATATCATATCTCATGTTATAGGACGGGTCCCATATTTGGTATTAGAAGCATTGAGATATCACATCTCATGCTATAGGAGGAGTCTCAGGATTGGAATGGGAAGGAGTTGGATATCACGTCTCATGTTATACGAAGGGTCTCAGGATTGGAATAGCAAGGAGTTGGATATCACATCTCATGCTAACGGAAGGGTCTCAGGTTTGATAGAAGCATTGAGATATCACATCTCATGCTATAGGAAGGAACTCAGGATTGCAATGGGAATGAGTTGGATATCACATCTCATGCCATAGGATGGGTCATCAGGTTTGGTATAAGCATTGAGATATCACATCTCTGCTATCGGAAGGGTCTCAGGATAGGAATGGGAAGGACTTAGATATCACATCTCATACTATAGGGAGGGTCTCAGTTTTGATATTAGAAGCATTGAGCTATCACATCTCATGCTATCGGAAGGGTCTCAGGATTGGAATGGGATGGAGTTGGATATCACATCTCAAGCTATCTCGGGATTGGAATGGGAAGGAGTTTGATATCACATCTCAAGCTATAGGAAGGGTCTCAGGTTTGGAAGGGGAAGGATTTGGATCTCACATCTCATGTTTTAGGACGGGTCTCAGGTTTGGTATTAGAAGCATTGAGATATCACATCTCATGTTATAGGAAGGGTCTCAGGATTGGAATGGGAAGGAGTTGGCTATCACATCTCAAGCTATCTCAGGATTGGAATGGGAAGGAGTTTGATATCACATCTCAAGCTATAGGAAGGGTCTCAGGTTTGGAAAGGGAAGGATTTGGATTTCACATCTCATGTTATAGGATGTTTCTCATGTTTGGTTTTAGTAGCATTGAGATATCACATCTCATGCTATCGGAAGGGTCTCAGGTTTGGAAAGGGAAGAATTTGGAGTTCACATGTTATAGGATGGTTCTCAGGTTTGGTTTTAGAAGCATTAAGATATAACATCTCATGCTATAGGAAGGGTCTCAGGTTTGGAATGGGAAGGAGTTGATATCACATCTCATCCAATAGGAAGGGTCTCAGGTTTGGAATGGAAAGAAATTGGATATCACATCATGTTATAGGAAGGATCTCAGGATTGGAATGGGAAGGCGTTGGATATCACATCTCGTTACAGGAAGGGTCTCAGGATTGGAATGGGAAGGATTTGGATATCACATCTCTTGCTATAGGAAGGGTCTCAGGTTTTTTATTAGAAACATTGAGCTATCACATCTCATGCTATAGGAAGGGTTTCAGGATTGGAATGGGAAGGATTTGGATATCACATCTCATGCTAAAGGAAGGGTCTCATGTTTGGAAGGGGAAGGATTTGGATATCATATCTCATGTTATAGGACGGGTCCCATGTTTGGTATTAGAAGCATTGAGATATCACATCTCATGCTATAGGAGGAGTCTCAGGATTGGAATGGGAAGGAGTTGGATATCACGTCTCATGTTATACGAAGGGTCTCAGGATTGGAATGGCAAGGAGTTGGATATCACATCTCATGCTAAAGGAAGGGTCTCAGGTTTGATAGAAGCATTGAGATATCACATCTCATGCTATAGGAAGGTACTCAGGATTGCAATGGGAAGGAGTTGGATATCACATCTCATGCCACAGGATGGGTCATCAGGTTTGGTATAAGCATTGAGATATCACATCTCTGCTATCGGAAGGGTCTCAGGATAGGAATGGGAAGGACTTAGATATCACATCTCATACTATAGGAAGGGTCTCAGTTTTGATATTAGAAGCATTGAGCTATCACATCTCATGCTATCGGAAGGGTCTCAGGATTGGAATGGGATGGAGTTGGATATCACATCTCAAGCTATCTCGGGATTGGAATGGGAAGGAGTTTGATATCACATCTCAAGCTATAGGAAGGGTCTCAGGTTTGGAAGGGGAAGGATTTGGATCTCACATCTCATGTTTTAGGACGGGTCTCAGGTTTGGTATTAGAAGCATTGAGATATCACATCTCATGGTATAGGAAGGGTCTCAGGATTGGAATGGGAAGGAGTTGGCTATCACATCTCAAGCTATCTCAGGATTGGAATGGGAAGGAGTTTGATATCACATCTCAAGCTATAGGAAGGGTCTCAGGTTTGGAAAGGGAAGGATTTAGATTTCACATCTCATGTTATAGGATGGTTCTCATGTTTGGTTTTAGTAGCATTAAGATATAACATCTCATGCTATCGGAAGGGTCTCAGGTTTGGAAAGGGAAGGATTTGGAGTTCATGTTATAGAATGGTTCTCAGGTTTGGTTTTAGAAGCATTAAGATATAACATCTCATGCTATAGGAAGGGTCTCAGGTTTGGAATGGGAAGGAGTTGATATCACATCTCATCCAATAGGAAGGGTCTCAGGTTTGGAATGGAAAGGAATTGGATATCACATCATGTTATAGGAAGGATCTCAGGATTGGAATGGGAAGGATTTGGATATCCCTTCTCATGCTATAGGAAGTGTCTCAGGTTGGAATGGGAAGGCGTTGGATATCACAGCTCGTTATAGGAAGGGTCTCAGGATTGGAATGGGAAGGATTTGGATATCACATCTCTTGCTATAGGAAGGGTCTCAGGTTTTTTATTAGAAACATTGAGCTATCACATATCATGCTATAGGAAGGGTTTCAGGATTGGAATGGGAAGGATTTGGATATCAAATCTGATGCTAAAGGAAGGGTCTCAGGTTTGGAAGGGGAAGGATTTGGATATCATATCTCATGTTATAGGACGGGTCCCATGTTTGGTATTAGAAGCATTGAGATATCACATCTCATGCTATAGGAGGAGTCTCAGGATTGGAATGGGAAGGAGTTGGATATCACGTCTCATGTTATACGAAGGGTCTCAGGATTGGAATGGCAAGGAGTTGGATATCACATCTCATGCTAAAGGAAGGGTCTCAGGTTTGATAGAAGCATTGAGATATCACATCTCATGCTATAGGAAGGAACTCAGGATTGCAATGGGAAGGAGTTGAATATCACATCTCATGCCATAGGATGGGTCATCAGGTTTGGTATAAGCATTGAGATATCACATCTCTGCTATCGGAAGGGTCTCAGGATAGGAATGGGAAGGACTTAGATATCACATCTCATACTATAGGGAGGGTCTCCGTTTTGATATTAGAAGCATTGAGCTATCACATCTCATGCTATCGGAAGGGTCTCAGGATTGGAATGGGATGGAGTTGGATATCACATCTCAAGCTATCTCGGGATTGGAACGGGAAGGAGTTTGATATCACATCTCAAGCTATAGGAAGGGTCTCAGGTTTGGAAGGGGAAGGATTTGGATCTCACATCTCATGTTTTAGGACGGGTCTCAGGTTTGGTATTAGAAGCATTGAGATATCACATCTCATGGTATAGGAAGGGTCTCAGGATTGGAATGGGAAGGAGTTGGCTATCACATCTCAAGCTATCTCAGGATTGGAATGGGAAGGAGTTTGATATCACATCTCATGTTATAGGATGGTTCTCATGTTTGGTTTTAGTAGCATTGATATATCACATCTCATGCTATCGGAAGGGTCTCAGGTTTGGAAAGGGAAGGATTTGGAGTTCACATGTTATAGGATGGTTCTCAGGTTTGGTTTTAGAAGCATTAAGATATAACATCTCATGCTATAGGAATGGTCTCAGGTTTGGAATGGGAAGGAGTTGATATCACATCTCATGCTAAAGGAAAGGTCTCAGGTTTGGAAGGGGAAGGATTTGGATCTCACATCTCATGTTTTAGGAAGGGTCTCAGGATTGGAATGGGAAGGAGTTGGATATCACATTGAATGGGAAGGAGTTTGATATCACATCTCAAGCTATAGGAAGGGTCTCAGGTATGGAAAGGGAATGATTTGGATTTCACATCTCATGTTATAGGATGGTTCTCATGTTTGGTTTTAGAAGCATTGAGATATCACATCTCATGCTATCGGAAGGGTCTCAGGTTTGGAATGGGAAGGAGTTTGATATCACATCTCATGTTATAGGAAGGATCTCAGGTTTGGTATTAGAAGCATTGAGATATCACATCACATGCTATAGGAAGGGTCTCAGGATTGGAATCGGAAGGAGTTGTATATGACATCTCATGCCATAGGAAGGGTCTCAGGTTTGGTATAAGCATTGATATATCACATCTCTGCTATCGGAAGGGTCTCAGGATTGGAATGGGAAGGAGTTGGATATCCCATCTCGTTATAGGAAGGGTCTCAGGTTTGGTATTAGAAGCATTGAGATATCACATCTCATGCTATAGGAAGGGTCTAAGGTTTGGAAAGGGGAAGGATTTGGGTATCACATCTCATGTTATAGGACCGGTCTCAGGTTTGGTATTAGAAGCATTGAGATATCAAGTCTCATGGTATAGGACGGGTCTCAGAATTGGAATGGGAAGGAGTTGGATATCACATCTCAAGCTATAGAAAGGGTCTCAGGATTGGAATGGGAAGGAGTTTGATATCACATCTCATGCCATGGTATGGGTCTCAGGTTTTGTAGAAGCATTGGGATATCACATCACATGCTATAGGCAGGGTCTAAGGTTGGAATGGGAAGGAGTTGGATATCACATCTCATGTTATAGGAAGGGTCTCAGGATTGGAATGGGAAGGACTTGGATATCACATCTCATTCTATAGGAAGGCTCTCAGGGTTGGAAGGGGAAGGAGTTGGATATCACATTTCATGTTAGAGGTAGGATCTCAGGTTTGGTATTAGAGGCATTGAGATATCACATCTCATGTCATCAGAAGGGTCTCAGGATTGGAATGGGAAGGAGTTAGATATCACATCTCATGCTAAAGGGACAGTCTAAGGTTTGGAAGGGGAAGGATTTGGACATCACATCTCATGTTATAAGAAGGATCTCAGGTTTGGTATTGGAAGCATTGAGATATCACATCTCATGCTATCGGAAGGGTCTCAGGTTTGGTATAAGCATTGAGATATCACATCTCTGTTATCGGAAGGGTCTCAGGATTGGAATGGGAAGGACTTGGATATCACAATTCATGTTATAGGAAGGGTCTCAGGTTTGGTATTAGAAGCATTGAGATATCACATCTCATGCTATAGGAAGGGTCTCAGGATTGGAATGGGAAGGACTTGGATATCACATCTCATGTTATAGGAAGGGTCTCAGGTTTGGTATTAGAAGCATTGAGATATCACATCTCATGCTATAGGAAGGGTCTCAGGAATGGAATGGGAAGGACTTGGATATCACATCTCATGATACAGGAAGGGTCTAAGGTTTGGAAGGGGAAGGATTTGGATATCACATCTCATGTTATTGGACCGGTCTCAGGTTTGGTATTAGAAGCATTGAGATATCAAGTCTCATGATATAGGACGGGAGTTTGATATACCATCTCATGCCATGGTATGGGTCTCAGGTTTTGTAGAAGCATTGGGATATCACATCTCATGCTATCGGAAGGGTATCAGGATTGGATTTGGAAGGAGTTGGATATCCCATCTCATGCTATAGGAAGGGTCTCAGGATTGGAATGGGAAGGACTTGGATATCACATCTCATGTTGTAGGAAGGCTCTCAGGTTTGGAAAGGGAAGGAGTTGGATATCACATTTCATGTTAGAGGTAGGATCTCAGGTTTGGTATTAGAAGCATTGAGATATCACATCTCATGCTATAGGAAGGGTCTCAGGATTGGAATGGGAAGGACTTGGATATCACATCTCATGCTATAGATAGGCTCTCAGGTTTGGAAAGGGAAGGAGTTGGATATCACATCTCATGCTATAGTAAGGGTCTCAGGATTGGAATGGGAAGTAGTTGGATATCACATCTCATGCTATAGGAAGGGTATCAGGATTGGATTTGGAAGGAGTTGGATATCCCATCTCATGCTATAGGAAGGGTCTCAGGATTGGAATGGGAAGGACTTGGATATCACATCTCATGTTGTAGGAAGGCTCTCAGGATTGGAATGGGAAGGAGTTGGATATCACATCTCATGCTAAAGGGAGGGTCTCAGGTTTGGAAGGGGAAGGATTTTGATATCACATCTTATGTTATAGGAAGGATCTCAGGTTTGGTATTAGAAGCATTGAGATATCACATCTCATGCTATCGGAAGGATCTCAGGTTTGGTATTAGAAGCATTGAGATATCACATCTCATGCTATAGGAAGGGTCTCAGGATTGGAATGGGAAGGAGTTGGATATCAGATCTCATGAGACCCTTCCTATAACATGAGATGCGATATCGAACTCCTTCCCGTTCCAAACCTGAGAACCTTCCTAAAGCATGGATGTGATATCCAACTCCTTCCCATTCCAATCCTGAGACCCTTCCAATAGCATGAGATGTGATATCTCAATGCCTCTAATACCAAACCTGAGATCCTTCCGATAGCATGAGATGTGATATCTCAATGCTTCTAATACCAAACCTGAGATCCTTCCTATAACATGAGATGTGATATCCAAATCCTTCCCCTAACAAACCTGAGACCTTCCCTTTAGCATGAGATGTGATATCCAACTCGTTCCCATTCCAATCCTGAGATCCTTCTGATAGCATGAGATGTGATATCTCAATGCCTCTAATACCAAACCTGAGATCCTACCTCTAACATGAAATGTGATATCCAACTCCTTCCCTTTCCAAACCTGAGTGCCTTCCTATAGCATGAGATGTGATATCCAAGTCCTTCTCATTCCAATCCGGAGACCCTTCCTATAACATGAGATGTGATATCCAACTTCTTCCGATTCCAACCTGTGACCCTTCCTATAGCATGAGATGGGATATCCAACTCCTTCCAAATCCAATCCTGATACCCTTCCGATAGCATGAGATGTGATATCCCAATGCTTCTACCAAACCTGAGACACATACTATGACATGAGATCTGATATCAAACTCCTTCCCATTCCAATCCTGAGACCCTTCCTATAGCTTGAGATGTGATATCCAACTCCTTCCCTTTCCAATTCTGAGACCCTTCCTATACCATGAGACTTGATATCTCAATGCTTCTACCAAACCTGAGACCCATACTATGGCATGAGATGTGATATCAAACTCCTTCCCATTCCAATCCTGAGACCCTTCCTATAACATGAGATGTTATATCCAAATCCTTCCCCTTCCAAACCTTAGACCCTTACTTTATCATGAGATGTGATATCCAACTCCTTCCCATTCCAATCCTGAGACCCTTCCGATATCATGAGATTTGTTATCTCAATGCTTCTAATATCAAACTTGACACCCTCCCTATAGCATGAGATGTGATATCCAAGTCCTTCCCATTCCAATCCTGAGACCCTTCCTATAGCATGAAATGTGATATCTCAATGCTTCTAATACCAAACCTGAGACCCTTCCTATAACATGAGATGGGATATCCAACTCCTTCCCATTCCAATCCTGAGACCCTTCGGATAGCAGAGATGTGATATCTCAATGCTTATACCAAACCTGAGACCCTTCCAATAGCATGAGATGTGATGTCTCAATGCTTCTAATACAAAACTTGAGGCCCTTCCTATAGCAAGTGATGTGATATCCAACTCCTTCCCATTCCAATCCTGAGACCCTTCCGATAGCAGAGATGTGATATCTCAATGCTTATACCAAACCTGAGACCCTTCCAATGGCATGAGATGTGATATACAACTCCTTCCCATTCCAATCCTGAGACCCTTCCGATAGCAGAGATGTGATATCTCAATGCTTATACCAAACCTGAGACCCTTCCAATGGCATGAGATGTCACATACAACTCCTTCCCATTCCAATCCTGAGACCCTTCCTATAGCATGAGATGTGATATCTCAATGCTCATACCAAACCTGAGACCCTTCCTATAGCATGAGATGTGATATCCAACTCCTTCCCATTACAATCCTGAGACACTTCCTATAACATGAGATGTGATGTCCCAATGCTTCTAATACCAAACTTGACACCCTCCCTATAGCATGAGATGTGATATCCAACTCCTTCCCATTCCAATCCTGAGACCCTTCTGATAGAATGAGATGTGATATCTCAATGCCTCCTACCAAACCTGAGATCCTACCTCTAACATGAAATGTGATATCCAACTCCTTCCCCTTCCAAACCTGAGAGCCTTCCTTTAGCATGAGATGTGATATCGAAGTATTTCCCATTCCAATCCTGAGACCCTTCCTATAACATGAGATGTGATATCCAACTCCTTCCCATTCCAACCTGAGACCCTTCCTATTGCATGAGATGGGATATCCAACTACTTCCAAATCCAATCCTGATACCCTTCCGATAGCATGAGATGTGATATTCAATGCCTCTAATACCAAACCTGAGATCCTACCTCTAACATGAAATGTGATATCCAACTCCTTCCCTTTCCAAACGTGAGAGCCTCCCTATAGCATGAGATGTGATATTCACGTCCTTCCCATTCCAATCCTGAGACCCTTCCTATAGCATGAGATGTGATATCTCAATGCTTCTAATACCAAACCTGAGACCCTTCCTATAACATAAGATGGGATATCCAACTCCTTCCCATTCCAATCCTGAGACCCTTCCGATAGCAGAGATGTGATATCTCAATGCTTATACCAAACCTGAGACCCTTCCTATAGCATGAGATGTGACATCTCAATGCTTATACGAAACCTGAGGCCCTTCCTATAGCATGAGATGTGATATCCAACTCCTTCCCATTCCAATCCTGAGACCCTTCCTATAACATGAGATGTGATGTCTCAATGCTTCTAATACCAAACCTGAGATCCTTCCTATGGCATGAGATGTCACATAAAACTCCTTCCCATTCCATTCCTGAGACCCTTCCTATAGCATGAGATGTGATATCCAACTCCTTCTTCCCATTCCAATCCTGAGACCCTTCCCATAGCATGAGATGTGATATCTCAATGCTTCTAATACCAAACCTGAGATCCTTCCTCTAATATGAAATGTGATATCCAACTACTTCCCTTTCCAATCCTGAGACCCTCCCTTTAGCATGAGATGTGATATCCAACTCCTTCCCATTCCAATACTGAGACCCTTCCGATAGCATGAGATGTGATATCTCAATGCCTCTAATACCAAACCTGAGATCCTACCTCTAACATGAAAGTTGATATCCAACTCCTTCCCCTTCCAAACCTGATAGCCTTCCTATAGCATGAGATGTGATATCCAAGTCCTTCCCATTACAATCCTGATACCCTTCCTATAACATGAGATGTGATATCCAACTCCTTCCCATTCCAACCTGAGAACCTTCCTATAGCATGAGATGGGATATCCAACTCCTTCCAAATCCAATCCTGATACCCTTCCGATAGCATGAGATGTGATATCCCAATGCTTCTACAAAACCTGAGACCCATACCATGGCATGAGATGTGATATCAAACTCCTTCCCATTCCAATCCTGAGACCCTTCCTATAGCTTGAGATGTGATATCCAACTCCTTCCCATTCCAATTCTGAGACCCGTCCTATACCATGAGACTTGATATCTCAATGCTTCTAATACCAAACCTGAGACCGGTCCTATAACATGAGATGTGATATCCAAATCCTTCGCCTTCCAAACCTTAGACCCTTCCTTTATCATGAGATGTGATATCCAAGTCCTTCCCATTCCAATCCTGAGACCCTTCCTATAGCATGAGATGTGATATCTCAATGCTTCTAATACCAAACCTGAGACCCTTGCTATAACATGAGATGTGATATTCAAGTCCTTCCCATTCCAATCCTGAGACCCTTCCTATAGCATGAGATGTGATATCTCAATGCTTCTAATACCAAACCTGAGACCCTTCCTATAACGAGATGGGATATCCAACTCCTTCCCATTCCAATCCTGAGACCCTTCCGATAGCAGAGATGTGATATCTCAATGCTTATACCAAACCTGAGACCCTTCCTATGGCATGAGATGTCAAATACAACTCCTTCCGATTCCAATGCTGAGACCCTTCCTATAGCATGAGATGGGATATCTCAATGCTTATACCAAACCTGAGACCCTTCCTATAGCATGAGATGTGATATCCAACTCCTTCCCATTCCAATCCTGAGACCCTTCCTATAGCATGAGATGTGATATCTCAATGCTTCTAATACCAAACCTGAGATCCTTCCTATAACATGAGATGTGATATCCAACTCCTTCCCATTCCAAACCTGAGACCCTTCCGATAGCATGAGATGTGATATCAAACTCGTTCCCATTCCAATCCTGAGATAGCTTGAGATGTGATATCCAACTCCTTCCCATTCCAATCCTGAGACCCTTCCTATACCATGAGATGTGATATCTCAATGCTTCTAATACCAAACCTGACACCCGTCCTAAAACATGAGATGTGAGATCCAAATCCTTCCCCTTCCAAACCTGAGATCTTTCCTTTAGCATGAGATGTGATATCCAACTCCTTCCCATTCCAATCCTGAGACCCTTCCTATAGCATGATATGTGATATCACAATGCTTCTAATACCAAACCTGAGATCCTTCCTATAACATGAGATGTGTATCCAACTCCTTCCCATTCCAAACCTCAGACCCTTCCTATAGCATGAGATGTGATATCTTAATGCTTCTAAAACCAAACCTGAGAACCATCCAATAACATATGTGAAATCCAAATCCTTCCCTTTCCAAACCTGAGACCCTTCCGATAGCATGAGATGTGATATCTCAATGCTTCTAAAACCAAACATGAGAACCATCCTATAACATGAGATGTGAAATCCAAATCCTTCCCTTTCCAAACCTGAGACCCTTCCTATAGCTTGAGATGTGATATCAAACTCCTTCCCATTCCAATCCTGTGATAGCTTGAGATGTGATATCCAACTCCTTCCCATTCCAATCCTGAGACCCTTCCTATACCATGAGATGTGATATCTCAATGCTTCTAATACCAAACCTGAGACCCGTCCTAAAACATGAGATGTGAGATCCAAATCCTTCCCCTTCCAAACCTGAGACCCTTCCTATAGCTTGAGATGTGATATCAAACTACTTCCCATTCCAATCCTGAGACCCTTCCGATAGCATGAAATGTGATATCTCAATGCTTCTAATATCAAAACTGAGACCCTCGCTATAGCATGAGATGTGATATCTAAGTCCTTCCCATTCCTATCCTGAGACCCTTCCGATAGCAGAGATGTGATATCTCAATGCTTATACCAAACCTGAGACCATTCCTATGGCATGAGATGTGATATCCAACTCCTTCCCATTCCAATCCTGAGACCCTTCCTATAGCATGAGATGTGATATCTCAATGCTTCTATCAAACCTGAGTCCCTTCCTTTAGCATGAGATGTGATATCCAACTCCTTCCCATTCCAATCCTGAGACCCTTCCTATAGCATGAGATGTGATATCTCAAAGCTTCTAATACCAAACCAGGGACCCGTCCTATAACATGAGATATGATATCCAAATCCTTCCCCTTCCAAACCTGAGACCCTTCCTTTAGCATGAGATGTGATATCCAAATCCTTCCCATTCCAATCCTGAAACCCTTCCTATAGCATGAGATGTGATATCTCAATGTTTCTAATAAAAAACCTGAGACCCTTCCTATAGCAAGAGATGTGATATCCAAATCTTTCCCATTCCAATCCTGAGACCCTTCCTATAACATGAGATGTGATCTCCAACTCCTTCCCATTCCAACCTGAGACCCTTCCTATAGCATGAGAAGGGATATCCAACTCCTTCCCATTCCAATCCGGAAACCCTTCCTATAGCATGAGATGTGATATCTCAATGTTTCTAATAAAAAACCTGAGACCCTTCCTATAGCAAGAGATGTGACATCCAAATCTTTCCCATTCCAATCCTGAGATCCTTCCTATTGGATGAGATGTGATATCCAACTCCTTCCCATTCCAATCCTGAGACCCTTCCTATACCATGAGATGTGATATCTCAATGCTTCTACCAAAACTGAGACCCTTCCTTTAGCATGAGATGTGATATCCAACTCCTTCCCATTCCAATCCTGAGACCCTTCCTATAGCATGAGATGTGATATCTCAATGCCTCTAATACCAAACCTGAGATTCTTCCTATAACATGAGATGTGATATCTCAATGCTTCTAATACCAAACCTGAGACCCTCCCTTTAGCATGAGATGTGATATCCGACTCCTTCCCATTCCAATCCTGAGACCCTTCTGATAGCATGAGATGTGATATCTCAATGCCTCTAATACCAAACCTGAGATTCTTCCTATAACATGAGATGTGATATCTCAATGCTTCTAATACCAAACCTGAGACCCTCCCTTTAGCATGAGATGTGATATCCGACTCCTTCCCATTCCAATCCTGAGACCCTTCTGATAGCATGAGATGTGATATCTCAATGCCTATAATACCAAACCTGAGATCCTTCCGATAGCATGAGATGTGATATCTCAATGCTTCTAATACCAATCCTGAGACCCTTCCGATAGCAGAGATGTGATATCTCAATGCTTATACCAAACCTGAGACCCTTCCTATGGCATGAGATGTCAAATACAACTCCTTCCGATTCCAATGCTGAGACCCTTCCTATAGCATGAGATGGGATATCTCAATGCTTATACCAAACCTGAGACCCTTCCTATAGCATGAGAAGTGGTATCCAACTCCTTCCGATTCCAATTCCTGAGACCCTTCCTATAGCATGAGATGTGATATCTCAATGCTTCTAATACCAAACCTGAGATCCTTCCTATAACATGAGATGTGATATCCAACTCCTTCCCATTCCAAACCTGAGACCCTTCCGATAGCATGAGATGTGATATCAAACTCCTTCCCATTCCAATCCTGAGATAGCTTGAGATGTGATATCCAACTCCTTCCCATTCCAATCCTGAGACCCTTCCTATACCATGAGATGTGATATCTCAATGCTTCTAATACCAAACCTGACACCCGTCCTAAAACATGAGATGTGAGATCCAAATCCTTCCCTTCCAATCCTGAGACCCTTCCTATAGCATGATATGTGATATCACAATGCTTCTAATACCAAACCTGAGATCCTTCCTATAACATGAGATGTGTATCCAACTCCTTCGCATTCCAAACCTGAGACCCTTCCTATAGCATGAGATGTGATATCTTAATGCTTCTAAAACCAAACCTGAGAACCATCCAATAACATATATGGAATCCAAATCCTTCCCTTTCCAAACCTGAGACCCTTCAGATAGCATGTGGTGTGATATCTCAATGCTTCTAAAACCAAACATGAGAACCATCCTATAACATGAGATGTGAAATCCAAATCCTTCCCTTTCCAAACCTGAGACCCTTCCTATAGCTTGAGATGTGCTATCAAACTCCTTCCCATTCCAATCCTGTGATAGCTTGAGATGTGATATCAAACTCCTTCCCATTCCAATCCTGAGACCCTTCCTATACCATGAGATGTGATATCTCAATGCTTCTAATACCAAACCTGAGACCCGTCCTAAAACATGAGATGTGAGATCCAAATCCTTCCCCTTCCAAACCTGAGACCCTTCCTATAGCTTGAGATGTGATATCAAACTCCTTCCCATTCCAATCCTGAGATAGCTTGAGATGTGATATCCAACTCCTTCCCATTCCAATCCTGAGACCCTTCCAATAGCATGAAATGTGATATCTCAATGCTTCTAATATCAAAACTGAGACCCTCCCTATAGCATGAGATGTGATATCTAAGTCCTTCCCATTCCTATCCTGAGACCCTTCCGATAGCAGAGATGTGATATCTCAATGCTTATACCAAACCTGAGACCCTTCCTATGGCATGAGATGTGATATCCAACTCCTTCCCATTCCAATCCTGAGACCCTTCCTATAGCATGAGATGTGATATCTCAATGCTTCTATCAAACTTGAGTCCCTTCCTTTAGCATGAGATGTGATATCCAACTCCTTCCCATTCCAATCCTGAGACCCTTCCTATAGCATGAGATGTGATATCTCAAAGCTTCTAATACCAAACCTGAGACCCTTCCTATGGCATGAGATGTGATATCCAACTCCTTCCCATTCCAATCCTGAGACCCTTCCTATAGCATGAGATGTGATATCTCAATGCTTCTATCAAACTTGAGTCCCTTCCTTTAGCATGATATATGATATCCAAATCCTTCCCCTTCCAAACCTGACACCCTTCCTTTAGCATGAGATGTGATATCCAAATTCTTCCCATTCCAATCCTGAAACCCTTCCTATAGCATGAGATGTGATATCTCAATGTTTCTAATAAAAAACCTGAGACCCTTCCTATAGCAAGAGATGTGATATCCGAATCCTTCCCATTCCAATCCTGAGACCCTTCCTATAACATGAGATGTGATATCCAACTCCTTCCCATTCCAACCTGAGACCCTTCCTATAGCATGAGAAGGGATATCCAACTCCTTCCCATTCCAATCCTGAAACCCTTCCTATAGCATGAGATGTGATATCTCAATGTTTCTAATGAACAACCTGAGACCCTTCCTATAGCAAGAGATGTGACATCCAAATCTTTCCCATTCCAATCCTGGGATCCTTCCTATTGGATGAGATGTGATATCCAACTCCTTCCCATTCCAATCCTGAGACCCTTCCTATACCATGAGATGTGATATCTCAATGCTTCTACCAAAACTGAGACCCTTCCTTTAGCATGAGATGTGATATCCAACTCCTTCCCATTCCAATCCTGAGACCCTTCCTGTAGCATGAGATGTGATATCTCAATGCCTCTAATACCAAACCTGAGATTCTTCCTATAACATGAGATGTGATATCTCAATGCTTCTAATACCAAACCTGAGACCCTCCCTTTAGCATGAGATGTGATATCCGACTCCTTCCCATTCCAATCCTGAGACCCTTCTGATAGCATGAGATGTGATATCTCAATGCCTCTAATACCAAACCTGAGATTCTTCCTATAACATGAGATGTGATATCTCAATGCTTCTAATACCAAACCTGAGACCCTCCCTTTAGCATGAGATGTGATATCTGACTCCTTCCCATTCCAATCCTGAGACCCTTCTGATAGCATGAGATGTGATATCTCAATGCCTATAATACCAAACCTGAGATCCTTCCGATGGCATGAGATGTGATATCTCAATGCTTCTAATACCAAACCTGAGATCCTTCCTATAACATGAGATGTGATATCCAAATCCTTCCCCTTCCAAACCTGAGACCCTCCCTTTAGCATGAGATGTGATATCCAACTCCTTCCCATTCCAATCCTGAGAACCTTCCGATAGCAGAGATGTGATATCTCAATGCTTATACCAAACCTGAGACCCTTCCTATGTCATGAGATGTCAAATACAACTCCTTCCGATTCCAATGCTGAGACCCTTCCTATAGCATGAGATGGGATATCTCAATGCTTATACCAAACCTGAGACCCTTCCTATAGCATGAGAAGTGGTATCCAACTCCTTCCGATTCCAATCCTGAGACCCTTCCTATAGCATGAGATGTGATATCTCAATGCTTCTAATACCAAACCTGAGATCCTTCCTATAACATGAGATGTGATATCCAACTCCTTCCCATTCCAAACCTGAGACCCTTCCGATAGCATGAGATGTGATATCAAACTCATTCCCATTCCAATTCTGAGATAGCTTGAGATGTGATATCCAACTCCTTCCCATTCCAATCCTGAGACCCTTCCTATACCATGAGATGTGATATCTCAATGCTTCTAATACCAAACCTGACACCCGTCCTAAAACATGAGATGTGAGATCCAAATCCTTCCCCTTCCAAACCTGAGATCTTTTCTTTAGCATGAGATGTGATATCCAACTCCGTCCCATTCTAATCCTGAGACCCTTCCTATAGCATATGTGATATCACAATGCTTCTAATACCAAACCTGAGATCCTTCCTATAACATGAGATGTGTATCCAACTCCTTCCCATTCCAAACCTGAGACCCTTCCTATAGCATGAGATGTGATATCTTAATGCTTCTAAAACCAAACCTGAGAACCATCCAATAACATATGTGAAATCCAAATCCTTCCCTTTCCAAACCTGAGACCCTTCAGATAGCATGTGGTGTGATATCTCAATGCTTCTAAAACCAAACATGAGAACCATCCTATAACATGAGATGTGAAATCCAAATCCTTCCCTTTCCATACCTGAGACCCTTCCTATAGCTTGAGATGTGCTATCAAACTCCTTCCCATTCCAATCCTGTGATAGCTTGAGATGTGATATCAAACTCCTTCCCATTCCAATCCTGAGACCCTTCCTATACCATGAGATGTGATAGCTCAATGCTTCTAATACCAAACCTGAGACCCGTCCTAAAACATGAGATGTGAGATCCAAATCCTTCCCCTTCCAAACCTGAGACCCTTCCTATAGCTTGAGATGTGATATCAAACTCCTTCCCATTCCAATCCTGAGATAGCTTGAGATGTGATATCCAACTCCTTCCCATTCCAATCCTGAGACCCTTCCAATAGCATGAAATGTGATATCTCAATGCTTCTAATATCAAAACTGAGACCCTCCCTATAGCATGAGATGTGATATCTAAGTCCTTCCCATTCCTATCCTGAGACCCTTCCGATAGCAGAGATGTGATATCTCAATGCTTATACCAAACCTGAGACCCTTCCTATGGCATGAGATGTGATATCCAACTCCTTCCCATTCCAATCCTGAGACCCTTCCTATAGCATGAGATGTGATATCTCAATGCTTCTATCAAACTTGAGTCCCTTCCTTTAGCATGAGATGTGATATCCAACTCCTTCCCATTCCAATCCTGAGACCCTTCCTATAGCATGAGATGTGATATCTCAAAGCTTCTAATACCAAACCTAAGACCCTTCCTATGGCATGAGATGTGATATCCAACTCCTTCCCATTCCAATCCTGAGACCCTTCCTATAGCATGAGATGTGATATCTCAATGCTTCTATCAAACTTGAGTCCCTTCCTTTAGCATGAGATATGATATCCAAATCCTTCCCCTTCCAAACCTGACACCCTTCCTTTAGCATGAGATGTGATATCCAAATCCTTCCCATTCCAATCCTGAAACCCTTCCTATAGCATGAGATGTGATATCTCAATGTTTCTAATAAAAAACCTGAGACCCTTCCTATAGCAAGAGATGTGATATCCAACTCCTTCCCATTTCAACCTGAGACCCTTCCTATAGCATGAGAAGGGATATCCAACTCCTTCCCATTCCAATCCTGAGACCCTTCCTATAACTTGAGATGTGATATCCAACTCCTTCCCATTCCAACCTGAGACCCTTCCTATAGCATGAGAAGGGATATCCAACTCCTTCCCATTCCAATCCTGAAACCCTTCCTATAGCATGAGATGTGATATCTCAATGTTTCTAATAAACAACCTGAGACCCTTCCTATAGCAAGAGATGTGACATCCAAATCTTTCCCATTCCAATCCTGAGATCCTTCCTATTGGATGAGATGTGATATCCAACTCCTTCCCATTCCAATACTGAGACCCTTCCTATACCATGAGATGTGATATCTCAATGCTTCTACCAAAACTGAGACCCTTCCTTTAGCATGAGATGTGATATCCAACTCCTTCCCATTCCAATCCTGAGACCCTTCCT
This sequence comes from Ambystoma mexicanum, assembly GCF_040938575.1. Lineage (NCBI taxonomy): Eukaryota > Metazoa > Chordata > Amphibia > Caudata > Ambystomatidae > Ambystoma > Ambystoma mexicanum. The sequence continues at coordinate 1,157,799,269 of NC_090934.1, forward strand.
ATAGCATGAGATGTGATATCTCAATGCCTCTAATACCAAACCTGACATTCTTCCTATAACATGAGATGTGATATCTCAATGCTTCTAATACCAAACCTGAGACCCTCCCTTTAGCATGAGATGTGATATCCGACTCCTTCCCATTCCAATCCTGAGACCCTTCTGATAGCATGAGATGTGATATCTCAATGCCTCTAATACCAAACCTGAGATTCTTCCTATAACATGAGATGTGATATCTCAATGCTTCTAATACCAAACCTGAGACCCTCCCTTTAGCATGAGATGTGATATCTGACACCTTCCCATTCCAATCCTGAGACCCTTCTGATAGCATGAGATGTGATATCTCAATGCCTATAATACCAAACCTGAGATCCTTCCGATAGCATGAGATGTGATATCTCAATGCTTCTAATACCAAACCTGAGATCCTTCCTATAACATGAGATGTGATATCCAAATCCTTCCCCTTCCAAACCTGAGACCCTCCCTTTAGCATGAGATGTGATATCCAACTCCTTCCCATTCCAATCCTGAGAACCTTCCGATAGCAGAGATGTGATATCTCAATGCTTATACCAAACCTGAGACCCTTCCTATGGCATGAGATGTCAAATACAACTCCTTCCGATTCCAATGCTGAGACCCTTCCTATAGCATGAGATGGGATATCTCAATGCTTATACCAAACCTGAGACCCTTCCTATAGCATGAGAAGTGGTATCCAACTCCTTCCGATTCCAATCCTGAGACCCTTCCTATAGCATGAGATGTGATATCTCAATGCTTCTAATACCAAACCTGAGATCCTTCCTATAACATGAGATGTGATATCCAACTCCTTCCCATTCCAAACCCGAGACCCTTCCGATAGCATGAGATGTGATATCAAACTCATTCCCATTCCAATCCTGAGATAGCTTGAGATGTGATATCCAACTCCTTCCCATTCCAATCCTGAGACCCTTCCTATACCATGAGATGTGATATCTCAATGCTTCTAATACCAAACCTGACACCGTCCTAAAACATGAGATGTGAGATCCAAATCCTTCCCCTTCCAAACCTGAGATCTTTCCTTTAGCATGAGATGTGATATCCAACTCCGTCCCATTCCAATCCTGAGACCCTTCCTATAGCATGATATGTGATATCACAATGCTTCTAATACCAAACCTGAGATCCTTCCTATAACATGAGATGTGTATCCAACTCCTTCCCATTCCAAACCTGAGACCCTTCCTATAGCATGAGATGTAATATCTTAATGCTTCTAAAACCAAACCTGAGAACCATCCAATAACATATGTGAAATCCAAATCCTTCCCTTTCCAAACCTGAGACCCTTCAGATAGCATGTGGTGTGATATCTCAATGCTTCTAAAACCAAACATGAGAACCATCCTATAACATGAGATGTGAAATCCAAATCCTTCCCTTTCCAAACCTGAGACCCTTCCTATAGCTTGAGATGTGCTATCAAACTCCTTCCCATTCCAATCCTGTGACCCTTCCTATAGCATGAGATGTGATATCTCAATGCTTCTAATACCAAACCTGAGATCCTTCCTATAACATGAGATGTGATATCCAACTCCTTCCCATTCCAAACCTGAGACCCTTCCGATAACATGAGATGTGATATCAAACTCCTTCCCATTCCAATCCTGAGATAGCTTGAGATGTGATATCCAACTCCTTCCCATTCCAATCCTGAGACCCTTCCTATACCATGAGATGTGATATCTCAATGCTTCTAATACCAAACCTGACACCCGTCCTAAAACATGAGATGTGAGATCCAAATCCTTCCCCTTCCAAACCTAGAGATCTTTCCTTTAGCATGAGATGTGATATCCAACTCCGTCCCATTCCAATCCTGAGACCCTTCCTATAGCATGATATGTGATATGACAATGCTTCTAATACCAAACCTGAGATCCTTCCTATAACATGAGATGTGTATCCAACTCCTTCGCATTCCAAACCTGAGACCCTTCCTATAGCATGAGATGTGATATCTTAATGCTTCTAAAACCAAACCTGAGAACCATCCAATAACATATGTGAAATCCAAATCCTTCCCTTTCCAAACCTGAGACCCTTCAGATAGCATGTGGTGTGATATCTCAATGCTTCTAAAACCAAACATGAGAACCATCCTATAACATGAGATGTGAAATCCAAATCCTTCCCTTTCCAAACCTGAGACCCTTCCTATAGCTTGAGATGTGCTATCAAACTCCTTCCCATTCCAATCCTGTGATAGCTTGAGATGTGATATCAAACTCCTTCCCATTCCAATCCTGAGACCCTTCCTATACCATGAGATGTGATATCTCAATGCTTCTAATACCAAACCTGAGACCCGTCCTAAAACATGAGATGTGAGATCCAAATCCTTCCCCTTCCAAACCTGAGACCCTTCCTATAGCTTGAGATGTGATATCCAACTCCTTCCCATTCCAATCCTGAGACCCTTCCAATAGCATGAAATGTGATATCTCAATGCTTCTAATATCAAAACTGAGACCCTCCCTATAGCATGAGATGTGATATCTAAGTCCTTCCCATTCCTATCCTGAGACCCTTCCGATAGCAGAGATGTGATATCTCAATGCTTATACCAAACCTGAGACCCTTCCTATGGCATGAGATGTGATATCCAACTCCTTCCCATTCCAATCCTGAGACCCTTCCTATAGCATGAGATGTGATATCTCAATGCTTCTATCAAACTTGAGTCCCTTCCTTTAGCATGAGATGGAATATCCAACTCCTTCCCATTCCAATCCTGAGACCCTTCCTATAGCATGAGATGTGATATCTCAAAGCTTCTAATACCAAACCTGAGACCCTTCCTATGGCATGAGATGTGATATCCAACTCCTTCCAATTCCAATCCTGAGACCCTTCCTATAGCATGAGATGTGATATCTCAATGCTTCTATCAAACTTGAGTCCCTTCCTTTAGCATGAGATATGATATCCAAATCCTTCCGCTTCCAAACCTGACACCCTTCCTTTAGCATGAGATGTGATATCCAAATCCTTCCCATTGCAATCCTGAAACCCTTCCTATAGCATGAGATGTGATATCTCAATGTTTCTAATAAAAAACCTGAGACCCTTCCTATAGCAAGAGATGTGATATCCGAATCCTTCCCATTCCAATCCTGAGACCCTTCCTATAACATGAGATGTGATATCCAACTCCTTCCCATTCCAACCTGAGACCCTTCCTATAGCATGAGAAGGGATATCCAACTCCTTCCCATTCCAATCCTGAAACCCTTCCTATAGCATGAGATGTGATATCTCAATGTTTCTAATAAACAACCTGAGACCCTTCCTATAGCAAGAGATGTGACATCCAAATCTTTCCCATTCCAATCCTGGGATCCTTCCTATTGGATGAGATGTGATATCCAACTCCTTCCCATTCCAATCCTGAGACCCTTCCTATACCATGAGATGTGATATCTCAATGCTTCTACCAAAACTGAGACCCTTCCTTTAGCATGAGATGTGATATCCAACTCCTTCCCATTCCAATCCTGAGACCCTTCCTATAGCATGAGATGTGATATCTCAATGCCTCTAATACCAAACCTGAGATTCTTCCTATAACATGAGATGTGATATCTCAATGCTTCTAATACCAAACCTGAGACCCTCCCTTTAGCATGAGATGTGATATCCGACTCCTTCCCATTCCAATCCTGAGACCCTTCTGATAGCATGAGATGTGATATCTCAATGCCTCTAATACCAAACCTGAGATTCTTCCTATAACATGAGATGTGATATCTCAATGCTTCTAATACCAAACCTGAGACCCTCCCTTTAGCATGAGATGTGATATCTGACTCCTTCCCATTCCAATCCTGAGACCCTTCTGATAGCATGAGATGTGATATCTCAATGCCTATAATACCAAACCTGAGATCCTTCCGATAGCATGAGATGTGATATCTCAATGCTTCTAATACCAAACCTGAGATCCTTCCTATAACATGAGATGTGATATCCAAATCCTTCCCCTTCCAAACCTGAGACCCTCCCTTTAGCATGAGATGTGATATCCAACTCCTTCCCATTCCAATCCTGAGAACCTTCCGATAGAAGAGATGTGATATCTCAATGCTTATACCAAACCTGAGACCCTTCCTATGTCATGAGATGTCAAATACAACTCCTTCCGATTCCAATGCTGAGACCCTTCCTATAGCATGAGATGGGATATCTCAATGCTTATACCAAACCTGAGACCCTTCCTATAGCATGAGAAGTGGTATCCAACTCCTTCCGATTCCAATCCTGAGACCCTTCCTATAGCATGAGATGTGATATCTCAATGCTTCTAATACCAAACCTGAGATCCTTCCTATAACATGAGATGTGATATCCAACTCCTTCCCATTCCAAACCTGAGACCCTTCCGATAGCATGAGATGTGATATCAAACTCATTCCCATTCCAATCCTGAGATAGCTTGAGATGTGATATCCAACTCCTTCCCATTCCAATCCTGAGACCCTTCCTATACCATGAGATGTGATATCTCAATGCTTCTAATACCAAACCTGACACCCGTCCTAAAACATGAGATGTGAGATCCAAATCCTTCCCCTTCCAAACCTGAGATCTTTCCTTTAGCATGAGATGTGATATCCAACTCCGTCCCATTCTAATCCTGAGACCCTTCCTATAGCATATGTGATATCACAATGCTTCTAATACCACACCTGAGATCCTTCCTATAACATGAGATGTGTATCCAACTCCTTCCCATTCCAAACCTGAGACCCTTCCTATAGCATGAGATGTGATATCTTAATGCTTCTAAAACCAAACCTGAGAACCATCCAATAACATATGTGAAATCCAAATCCTTCCCTTTCCAAACCTGAGACCCTTCAGATAGCATGTGGTGTGATATCTCAATGCTTCTAAAACCAAACATGAGAACCATCCTATAACATGAGATGTGAAATCCAAATCCTTCCCTTTCCAAACCTGAGACCCTTCCTATAGCTTGAGATGTGCTATCAAACTCCTTCCCATTCCAATCCTGTGATAGCTTGAGATGTGATATCCAACTCCTTCCCATTCCAATCCTGAGACCCTTCCTATACCATGAGATGTGATATCTCAATGCTTCTAATACCAAACCTGACACCGTCCTAAAACATGAGATGTGAGATCCAAATCCTTCCCCTTCCAATCCTGAGACCCTTCCTATAGCATGATATGTGATATCACAATGCTTCTAATACCAAACCTGAGATCCTTCCTATAACATGAGATGTGTATCCAACTCCTTCGCATTCCAAACCTGAGACCCTTCCTATAGCATGAGATGTGATATCTTAATGCTTCTAAAACCAAACCTGAGAACCATCCAATAACATATATGGAATCCAAATCCTTCCCTTTCCAAACCTGAGACCCTTCAGATAGCATGTGGTGTGATATCTCAATGCTTCTAAAACCAAACATGAGAACCATCCTATAACATGAGATGTGAAATCCAAATCCTTCCCTTTCCAAACCTGAGACCCTTCCTATAGCTTGAGATGTGCTATCAAACTCCTTCCCATTCCAATCCTGTGATAGCTTGAGATGTGATATCAAACTCCTTCCCATTCCAATCCTGAGACCCTTCCTATACCATGAGATGTGATATCTCAATGCTTCTAATACCAAACCTGAGACCCGTCCTAAAACATGAGATGTGAGATCCAAATCCTTCCCCTTCCAAACCTGAGACCCTTCCTATAGCTTGAGATGTGATATCAAACTCCTTCCCATTCCAATCCTGAGATAGCTTGAGATGTGATATCCAACTCCTTCCCATTCCAATCCTGAGACCCTTCCAATAGCATGAAATGTGATATCTCAATGCTTCTAATATCAAAACTGAGACCCTCCCTATAGCATGAGATGTGATATCTAAGTCCTTCCCATTCCTATCCTGAGACCCTTCCGATAGCAGAGATGTGATATCTCAATGCTTATACCAAACCTGAGACCCTTCCTATGGCATGAGATGTGATATCCAACTCCTTCCCATTCCAATCCTGAGACCCTTCCTATACCATGAGATGTGATATCTCAATGCTTCTAATACCAAACCTGACACCCGTCCTAAAACATGAGATGTGAGATCCAAATCCTTCCCCTTCCAATCCTGAGACCCTTCCTATAGCATGATATGTGATATCACAATGCTTCTAATACCAAACCTGAGATCCTTCCTATAACATGAGATGTGTATCCAACTCCTTCGCATTCCAAACCTGAGACCCTTCCTATAGCATGAGATGTGATATCTTAATGCTTCTAAAACCAAACCTGAGAACCATCCAATAACATATATGGAATCCAAATCCTTCCCTTTCCAAACCTGAGACCCTTCAGATAGCATGTGGTGTGATATCTCAATGCTTCTAAAACCAAACATGAGAACCATCCTATAACATGAGATGTGAAATCCAAATCCTTCCCTTTCCAAACCTGAGACCCTTCCTATAGCTTGAGATGTGCTATCAAACTCCTTCCCATTCCAATCCTGTGATAGCTTGAGATGTGATATCAAACTCCTTCCCATTCCAATCCTGAGACCCTTCCTATACCATGAGATGTGATATCTCAATGCTTCTAATACCAAACCTGAGACCCGTCCTAAAACATGAGATGTGAGATCCAAATCCTTCCCCTTCCAAACCTGAGACCCTTCCTATAGCTTGAGATGTGATATCAAACTCCTTCCCATTCCAATCCTGAGATAGCTTGAGATGTGATATCCAACTCCTTCCCATTCCAATCCTGAGACCCTTCCAATAGCATGAAATGTGATATCTCAATGCTTCTAATATCAAAACTGAGACCCTCCCTATAGCATGAGATGTGATATCTAAGTCCTTCCCATTCCTATCCTGAGACCCTTCCGATAGCAGAGATGTGATATCTCAATGCTTATACCAAACCTGAGACCCTTCCTATGGCATGAGATGTGATATCCAACTCCTTCCCATTCCAATCCTGAGACCCTTCCTATAGCATGAGATGTGATATCTCAATGCTTCTATCAAACTTGAGTCCCTTCCTTTAGCATGAGATGTGATATCCAACTCCTTCCCATTCCAATCCTGAGACCCTTCCTATAGCATGAGATGTGATATCTCAAAGCTTCTAATACCAAACCTGAGACCCTTCCTATGGCATGAGATGTGATATCCAACTCCTTCCCATTCCAATCCTGAGACCCTTCATATAGCATGAGATGTGATATCTCAATGCTTCTATCAAACTTGAGTCCCTTCCTTTAGCATGAGATATGATATCCAAATCCTTCCCCTTCCAAACCTGACACCCTTCCTTTAGCATGAGATGTGATATCCAAATCCTTCCCATTCCAATCCTGAAACCCTTCCTATAGCATGAGATGTGATATCTCAATGTTTCTAATAAAAAACCTGAGACCCTTCCTATAGCAAGAGATGTGATATCCAAATCCTTCCCATTCCAATCCTGAGACCCTTCCTATAACATGAGATGTGATATCCAACTCCTTCCCATTCCAACCTGAAACCCTTCCTATAGCATGAGAAGGGATATCCAACTCCTTCCCATTCCAATCCTGAAACCCTTCCTATAGCATGAGATGTGATATCTCAATGTTTCTAATAAACAACCTGAGACCCTTCCTATAGCAAGAGATGTGACATCCAAATCTTTCCCATTCCAATCCTGGGATCCTTCCTATTGGATGAGATGTGATATCCAACTCCTTCCCATTCCAATCCTGAGACCCTTCCTATACCATGAGATGTGATATCTCAATGCTTCTACCAAAACTGAGACCCTTCCTTTAGCATGAGATGTGATATCCAACTCCTTCCCATTCCAATCCTGAGACCCTTCCTATAGCATGAGATGTGATATCTCAATGCCTCTAATACCAAACCTGAGATTCTTCCTATAACATGAGATGTGATATCTCAATGCTTCTAATACCAAACCTGAGACCCTCCCTTTAGCATGAGATGTGATATCCGACTCCTTCCCATTCCAATCCTGAGACCCTTCTGATAGCATGAGATGTGATATCTCAATGCCTCTAATACCAAACCTGAGATTCTTCCTATAACATGAGATGTGATATCTCAATGCTTCTAATACCAAACCTGAGACCCTCCCTTTAGCATGAGATTGATATCTGACTCCTTCCCATTCCAATCCTGAGACCCTTCTGATAGCATGAGATGTGATATCTCAATGCCTATAATACCAAACCTGAGATCCTTCCGATAGCATGAGATGTGATATCTCAATGCTTCTAATACCAAACCTGAGATCCTTCCTATAACATGAGATGTGATATCCAAATCCTTCCCCTTCCAAACCTGAGACCCACCCTTTAGCATGAGATGTGATATCCAACTCCTTCCCATTCCTATCCTGAGAACCTTCCGATAGCAGAGATGTGATATCTCAATGCTTATACCAAACCTGAGACCCTTCCTATGTCATGAGATGTCAAATACAACTCCTTCCGATTCCAATGCTGAGACCCTTCCTATACCATGAGATGTGATATCTCAATGCTTCTAATACCAAACCTGACACCCGTCCTAAAACATGAGATGTGAGATCCAAATCCTTCCCCTTCCAATCCTGAGACCCTTCCTATAGCATGATATGTGATATCACAATGCTTCTAATACCAAACCTGAGATCCTTCCTATAACATGAGATGTGTATCCAACTCCTTCGCATTCCAAACCTGAGACCCTTCCTATAGCATGAGATGTGATATCTTAATGCTTCTAAAACCAAACCTGAGAACCATCCAATAACATATATGGAATCCAAATCCTTCCCTTTCCAAACCTGAGACCCTTCAGATAGCATGTGGTGTGATATCTCAATGCTTCTAAACCAAACATGAGAACCATCCTATAACATGAGATGTGAAATCCAAATCCTTCCCTTTCCAAACCTGAGACCCTTCCTATAGCTTGAGATGTGCTATCAAACTCCTTCCCATTCCAATCCTGTGATAGCTTGAGATGTGATATCAAACTCCTTCCCATTCCAATCCTGAGACCCTTCCTATACCATGAGATGTGATATCTCAATGCTTCTAATACCAAACCTGAGACCCGTCGTAAAACATGAGATGTGAGATCCAAATCCTTCCCCTTCCAAACCTGAGACCCTTCCTATAGCTTGAGATGTGATATAAAACTCCTTCCCATTCCAATCCTGAGATAGCTTGAGATGTGATATCCAACTCCTTCCCATTCCAATCCTGAGACCCTTCCAATAGCATGAAATGTGATAACTCAATGCTTCTAATATCAAAACTGAGACCCTCCCTATAGCATGAGATGTGATATCTAAGTCCTTCCCATTCCTATCCTGAGACCCTTCCGATAGCAGAGATGTGATATCTCAATGCTTATACCAAACCTGAGACCCTTCCTATGGCATGAGATGTGATATCCAACTCCTTCCCATTCCAATCCTGAGACCCTTCCTATAGCATGAGATGTGATATCTCAATGCTTCTATCAAACTTGAGTCCCTTCCTTTAGCATGAGATGTGATATCCAACTCCTTCCCATTCCAATCCTGAGACCCTTCCTATAGCATGAGATGTGATATCTCAAAGCTTCCAATACCAAACCTGAGACCCTTCCTATGGCATGAGATGTGATATCCAACTCCTTCCCATTCCAATCCTGAGACCCTTCCTATAGCATGAGATGTGATATCTCAATGCTTCTATCAAACTTGAGTCCCTTCCTTTAGCATGAGATATGATATCCAAATCCTTCCCCTTCCAAACCTGACACCCTTCCTTTAGCATGAGATGTGATATCCAAATCCTTCCCATTCCAATCCTGAAACCCTTCCTATAGCATGAGATGTGATATCTCAATGTTTCTAATAAAAAACCTGAGACCCTTCCTATAGCAAGAGATGTGATATCCAAATCCTTCCCATTCCAATCCTGAGACCCTTCCTATAACATGAGATGTGATATCCAACTCCTTCCCATTCCAACCTGAGACCCTTCCTATAGCATGAGAAGGGATATCCAACTCCTTCCCATTCCAATCCTGAAACCCTTCCTATAGCATGAGATGTGATATCTCAATGTTTCTAATAAACAACCTGAGACCCTTCCTATAGCAAGAGATGTGACATCCAAATCTTTCCCATTCCAATCCTGGGATCCTTCCTATTGGATGAGATGTGATATCCAACTCCTTCCCATTCCAATCCTGAGACCCTTCCTATACCATGAGATGTGATATCTCAATGCTTCTACCAAAACTGGGACCCTTCCTTTAGCATGAGATGTGATATCCAACTCCTTCCCATTCCAATCCTGAGACCCTTCCTATAGCATGAGATGTGATATCTCAATGCCTCTAATACCAAACCTGAGATTCTTCCTATAACATGAGTTGTGATATCTCAATGCTTCTAATACCAAACCTGAGACCCTCCCTTTAGCATGAGATGTGATATCCGACTCCTTCCCATTCCAATCCTGAGACCCTTCTGATAGCATGAGATGTGATATCTCAATGCCTCTAATACCAAACCTGAGATTCTTCCTATAACATGAGATGTGATATCTCAATGCTTCTAATACCAAACCTGAGACCCTCCCTTTAGCATGAGATGTGATATCTGACTCCTTCCCATTCCAATCCTGAGACCCTTCTGATAGCATGAGATGTGATATCTCAATGCCTATAATACCAAACCTGAGATCCTTCCGATAGCATGAGATGTGATATCTCAATGCTTCTAATACCAAACCTGAGATCCTTCCTATAACATGAGATGTGATATCCAAATCCTTCCCCTTCCAAACCTGAGACCCTCCCTTTAGCATGAGATGTGATATCCAACTCCTTCCCATTCCAATCCTGAGAACCTTCCGATAGCAGAGATGTGATATCTCAATGCTTATACCAAACCTGAGACCCTTCCTATGTCATGAGATGTCAAATACAACTCCTTCCGATTCCAATGCTGAGACCCTTCCTATAGCATGAGATGGGATATCTCAATGCTTATACCAAACCTGAGACCCTTCCTATAGCATGAGAAGTGGTATCCAACTCCTTCCGATTCCAATCCTGAGACCCTTCCTATAGCATGAGATGTGATATCTCAATGCTTCTAATACCAAACCTGAGATCCTTCCTATAACATGAGATGTGATATCCAACTCCTTCCCATTCCAAACCTGAGACCCTTCCGATAGCATGAGATGTGATATCAAACTCATTCCCATTCCAATCCTGAGATAGCTTGAGATGTGATATCCAACTCCTTCCCATTCCAATCCTGAGACCCTTCCTATACCATGAGATGTGATATCTCAATGCTTCTAATACCAAACCTGACACCCGTCCTAAAACATGAGATGTGAGATCCAAATCCTTCCCCTTCCAAACCTGAGATCTTTCCTTTAGCATGAGATGTGATATCCAACTCCGTCCCATTCTAATCCTGAGACCCTTCCTATAGAATATGTGATATCACAATGCTTCTAATACCAAACCTGAGATCCTTCCTATAACATGAGATGTGTATCCAACTCCTTCCCATTCCAAACCTGAGACCCTTCCTATAGCATGAGATGTGATATCTTAATGCTTCTAAAACCAAACCTGAGAACCATCCAATAACATATGTGAAATCCAAATCCTTCCCTTTCCAAACCTGAGACCCTTCAGATAGCATGTGGTGTGATATCTCAATGCTTCTAAAACCAAACATGAGAACCATCCTATAACATGAGATGTGAAATCCAAATCCTTCCCTTTCCAAACCTGAGACCCTTCCTATAGCTTGAGATGTGCTATCAAACTCCTTCCCATTCCAATCCTGTGATAGCTTGAGATGTGATATCAAACTCCTTCCCATTCCAATCCTGAGACCCTTCCTATACCATGAGATGTGATATCTCAATGCTTCTAATACCAAACCTGAGACCCGTCCTAAAACATGAGATGTGAGATCCAAATCCTTCCCCTTCCAAACCTGAGACCCTTCCTATAGCTTGAGATGTGATATCAAACTCCTTCCCATTCCAATCCTGAGATAGCTTGAGATGTGATATCCAACTCCTTCCCATTCCAATCCTGAGACCCTTCCTATACCATGAGATGTGATATCTCAATGCTTATACCAAACCTGAGACCCTTCCTATGGCATGAGATGTGATATCCAACTCCTTCCCATTCCAATCCTGAGACCCTTCCTATAGCATGAGATGTGATATCTCAATGCTTCTATCAAACTTGAGTCCCTTCCTTTAGCATGAGATGTGATATCCAACTCCTTCCCATTCCAATCCTGAGACCCTTCCTATAGCATGAGATGTGATATCTCAAAGCTTCTAATACCAAACCTGAGACCCTTCCTATGGCATGAGATGTGATATCCAACTCCTTCCCATTCCAATCCTGAGACCCTTCCTATAGCATGAGATGTGATATCTCAATGCTTCTATCAAACTTGAGTCCCTTCCTTTAGCATGAGATATGATATCCAAATCCTTCCCCTTCCAAACCTGACACCCTTCCTTTAGCATGAGATGTGATATCCAAATCCTTCCCATTCCAATCCTGAAACCCTTCCTATAGCATGAGATGTGATATCTCAATGTGTCTAATAAAAAACCTGAGACCCTTCCTATAGCAAGAGATGTGATATCCAACTCCTTCCAATTCCAACCTGAGACCCTTCCTATAGCATGAGAAGGGATATCCAACTCCTTCCCATTCCAATCCTGAGACCCTTCCTATAACATGAGATGTGATATCCAACTCCTTCCCATTCCAACCTGAGACCCTTCCTATAGCATGAGAAGGGATATCCAACTCCTTCCCATTCCAATCCTGAAACCCTTCCTATAGCATGAGATGTGATATCTCAATGCTTCTAATACCAAACCTGACACCCGTCCTAAAACATGAGATGTGAGATCCAAATCCTTCCCCTTCCAATCCTGAGACCCTTCCTATAGCATGAGATGTGATATCTCAATGCTTCTATCAAACTTGAGTCCCTTCCTTTAGCATGAGATATGATATCCAAATCCTTCCCCTTCCAAACGTGACACCCTTCCTTTAGCATAAGATGTGATATCCAAATCCTTCCCATTCCAATCCTGAAACCCTTCCTATAGCATGAGATGTGATATCTCAATGTTTCTAATAAAAAACCTGAGACCCTTCCTATAGCAAGAGATGTGATATCCAAATCCTTCCCATTCCAATCCTGAGACCCTTCCTATAACATGAGATGTGATATCCAACTCCTTCCCATTCCAACCTGAGACCCTTCCTATAGCATGAGAAGGGATATCCAACTCCTTCACATTCCAATCCTGAAACCCTTCCTATAGCATGAGATGTGATATCTCAATGTTTCTAATAAACGACCTGAGACCCTTCCTATAGCAAGAGATGTGACATCCAAATCTTTCCCATTCCAATCCTGAGATCCTTCCTATTGGATGAGATGTGATATCCAACTCCTTCCCATTCCAATCCTGAGACCCTTCCTATACCATGAGATGTGATATCTCAATGCTTCTACCAAAACTGAGACCCTTCCTTTAGCATGAGATGTGATATCCAACTCCTTCCCATTCCAATCCTGAGACCCTTCCTATAGCATGAGATGTGATATCTCAATGCCTCTAATACCAAACCTGAGATTCTTCCTATAACATGAGATGTGATATCTCAATGCTTCTAATACCAAACCTGAGACCCTCCCTTTAGCATGAGATGTGATATCCGACTCCTTCCCATTCCAATCCTGAGACCCTTCTGATAGCATGAGATGTGATATCTCAATGCCTCTAATATCAAACCTGAGATTCTTCCTATAACATGAGATGTGATATCTCAATGCTTCTAATACCAAACCTGAGACCCTCCCTTTAGCATGAGATGTGATATCCGACTTCTTCCCATTCCAATCCTGAGACACTTCTGATAGCATGAGATGTGATATCTCAATGCCTATAATACCAAACCTGAGATCCTTCCGATAGCATGAGATGTGATATCTCAATGCTTCTAATACCAAACCTGAGATCCTTCCTATAACATGAGTTGTGATATCCAAATCCTTCCCCTTCCAAACCTGAGACCCTCCCTTTAGCATGAGATGTGATACCCAACTCCTTCCCATTCCAATCCTGAGACCCTTCCGATAGCAGAGATGTGATATCTCAATGCTTATACCAAACCTGAGACCCTTCCTATGGCATGAGATGTCAAATACAACTCCTTCCGATTCCAATGCTGAGACCCTTCCTATAGCATGAGATGGGATATCTCAATGCTTATACCAAACCTGAGACCCTTCCTATAGCATGAGAAGTGGTATCCAACTCCTTCCGATTCCAATCCTGAGACCCTTCCTGTAGCATGAGATGTGATATCTCAATGCTTCTAATACCAAACCTGAGATCCTTCCTATAACATGAGATGTGATATCCAACTCCTTCCCATTCCAAACCTGAGACCCTTCCGATAGCATGAGATGTGATATCAAACTCCTTCCCATTCCAATCCTGAGATAGCTTGAGATGTGATATCCAACTCCTTCCCATTCCAATCCTGAGACCCTTCCTATACCATGAGATGTGATATCTCAATGCTTCTAATACCAAACCTGACACCCGTCCTAAAACATGAGATGTGATATCCAACTCCTTCTCATTCCAATCCTGAGACCCTTCCGATAGCAGAGATGTGATATCTCAATGCTTATACCAAACCTGAGACCCTTCCTATGGCATGAGATGTCAAATACAACTCCTTCCGATTCCAATGCTGAGACCCTTCCTATAGCATGAGATGGGATATCTCAATGCTTATACCAAACCTGAGACCCTTCCTATAGCATGAGAAGTGGTATCCAACTCCTTCCGATTCCAATCCTGAGACCCTTCCTGTAGCATGAGATGTGATATCTCAATGCTTCTAATACCAAACCTGAGATCCTTCCTATAACATGAGATGTGATATCCAACTCCTTCCCATTCCAAACCTGAGACCCTTCCGATAGCATGAGATGTGATATCAAATTCCTTCCCATTCCAATCCTGAGATAGCTTGAGATGTGATATCCAACTCCTTCCCATTCCAATCCTGAGACCCTTCCTATACCATGAGATGTGATATCTCAATGCTTCTAATACCAAACCTGACACCCGTCCTAAAACATGAGATGTGAGATCCAAATACTTCCCCTTCCAACCCTGAGATCTTTCCTTTAGCATGAGATGTGATATCCAACTCCGTCCCATTCCAATCCTGAGACCCTTCCTATAGCATGATATGTGATATCACAATGCTTCTAATACCAAACCTGAGAACCATCCAATAACATATGTGAAATCCAAATCCTTCCCTTTCCAAACCTGAGACCCTTCAGATAGCATGTGGTGTGATATCTCAATGCTTCTAAAACCAAACATGAGAACCATCCTATAACATGAGATGTGAAATCCAAATCCTTCCCTTTACAAACCTGAGACCCTTCCTATAGCTTGAGATGTGCTATCAAACTCCTTCCCATTCCAATCCTGTGATAGCTTGAGATGTGATATCCAACTCCTTCCCATTCCAATCCTGAGACCCTTCCTATACCATGAGATGTGATATCTCAATGCTTCTAATACCAAACCTGACACCCGTCCTAAAACATGAGATGTGAGATCCAAATCCTTCCCCTTCCAACCCTGAGATCTTTCCTTTAGCATGAGATGTGATATCCAACTCCGTCCCATTCCAATCCTGAGACCCTTCCTATAGCATGATATGTGATATCACAATGCTTCTAATACCAAACCTGAGAACCATCCAATAACATATGTGAAATCCAAACCCTTCCCTTTCCAAACCTGAGACCCTTCAGATAGCATGTGGTGTGATATCTCAATGCTTCTAAAACCAAACATGAGAACCATCCTATAACATGAGATGTGAAATCCAAATCCTTCCCTTTACAAACCTGAGACCCTTCCTATAGCTTGAGATGTGCTATCAAACTCCTTCCCATTCCAATCCTGTGATAGCTTGAGATGTGATATCCAACTCCTTCCCATTCCAATCCTGAGACCCTTCCTATACCATGAGATGTGATATCTCAATGCTTCTAATACCAAACCTGAGACCCATCCTAAAACATGAGATGTGAGATCCAAATCCTTCCCCTTCCAAACCTGAGACCCTTCCTATAGCTTGAGATGTGATATCAAACTCCTTCCCATTCCAATCCTGAGATAGCTTGAGATGTGATATCCAACTCCTTCCCATTCCAATCCTGAGACCCTTCCGATAGCATGAAATATGATATCTCAATGCTTCTAATATCAAAACTGAGACCCTCCCTATAGCATGAGATGTGATATCTCAATCCTTTTACCAAACCTGAGACCCTTCCTATGGCATGAGATGTGATATCTAACTCCTTCCCATTCCAATCCTGAGACCCTTCCTATAGCATGAGATGTGATATCTCAATCCTTATACCAAACCTGAGACCCTTCCTATGGCATGAGATGTGATATCTAACTCCTTCCCATTCCAATCCTGAGACCCTTCCTATAGCATGAGATGGGATATCTCAATGCTTATACCAAACCTGAGACCCTTCCTATAGCATGAGAAGTGGTATCCAACTCCTTCCGATTCCAATCCTGAGACCCTTCCTATGGCATGAGATGTGATATCTCAATGCTTCTAATACCAAACCTGAGATCCTTCCTATAACATGAGATGTGATATCCAACTCCTTCCCATTCCAAACCTGAGACCCTTCCGATAGCATGAGATGTGATATCAAACTCCTTCCCATTCCAATCCTGAGATAGCTTGAGATGTGATATCCAACTCCTTCCCATTCCAATCCTGAGACCCTTCCTATACCATGAGATGTGATTTCTCAATGCTTCTAATACCAAACCTGACACCTGTCCTAAAACATGAGATGTGAGATCCAAATCCTTCCCCTTCCAAACCTGAGATCTTTCCTTTAGCATGAGATGTGATATCCAACTCCGTCCCATTCCAATCCTGAGACCCTTCCTATAGCATGATATGTGATATCACAATGCTTCTAATACCAAACCTGAGATCCTTCCTATAACATGAGATGTGTATCCAACTCCTTCCCATTCCAAACCTGAGACCCTTCCTATAGCATGAGATGTGATATCTTAATGCTTCTAAAACCAAACCTGAGAACCATCCAATAACATATGTGAAATCAAAATCCTTCCCTTTCCAAACCTGAGACCCTTCAGATAGCATGTGGTGTGATATCTCAATGCTTCTAAAACCAAACATGAGAACCATCCTATAACATGAGATGTGAAATCCAAATCCTTCCCTTTCCAAACCTGAGACCCTTCCTATAGCTTGAGATGAGCTATCAAACTCCTTCCCATTCCAATCCTGTGATAGCTTGAGATGTGATATGCAACTCCTTCCCATTCCAATCCTGAGACCCTTCCTATAACATGAGATGTGATATCTCAATGCTTCTAATACCAAACCTGAGACCCTCCCTTTAGCATGAGATGTGATATCCGACTCCTTCCCATTCCAATCCTGAGACCCTTCTGATAGCATGAGATGTGATATCTCAATGCCTCTAATACCAAACCTGAGATTCTTCCTATAACATGAGATGTGATATCTCAATGCTTCTAATACCAAACCTGAGACCCTCCCTTTAGCATGAGATGTGATATCCGACTCCTTCCCATTCCAATCCTGAGACCCTTCTGATAGCATGAGATGTGATATCTCAATGCCTATAATACCAAACCTGAGATCCTTCCGATAGCATGAGATGTGATATCTCAATGCTTCTAATACCAAACCTGAGATCCTTCCTATAACATGAGATGTGATATCCAAATCCTTCCCCTTCCAAACCTGAGACCCTCCCTTTAGCATGAGATGTGATATCCAACTCCTTCCCATTCCAATCCTGACACCCTTCCGATAGCAGAGATGTGATATCTCAATGCTTATACCAAACCTGAGACCCTTCCTATGGCATGAGATGTCAAATACAACTCCTTCCGATTCCAATGCTGAGACCCTTCCTATAGCATGAGATGGGATATCTCAATGCTTATACCATACCTGAGACCCTTCCTATAGCATGAGAAGTGGTATCCAACTCCTTCCGATTCCAATCCTGAGACCCTTCCTGTAGCATGAGATGTGATATCTCAATGCTTCTAATACCAAACCTGAGATCCTTCCTATAACATGAGATGTGATATCCAACTCCTTCCCATTCCAAACCTGAGACCCTTCCGATAGCATGAGATGTGATATCAAACTCCTTCCCATTCCATTCCTGAGATAGCTTGAGATGTGATATTCAACTCCTTCCCATTCCAATCCTGAGACCCTTCCTATACCATGAGATGTGATATCTCAATGCTTCTAATACCAAACCTGACACCCGTCCTAAAACATGAGATGTGAGATCCAAATCCTTCCCATTCCAACCCTGAGATCTTTCCTTTAGCATGAGATGTGATATCCAACTCCGTCCCATTCCAATCCTGAGACCCTTCCTATAGCATGATATGTGATATCACAATGCTTCTAATACCAAACCTGAGAACCATCCAATAACATATGTGAAATCCAAATCCTTCCCTTTCCAAACCTGAGACCCTTCAGATAGCATGTGGTGTGATATCTCAATGCTTCTAAAACCAAACATGAGAACCATCCTATAACATGAGATGTGAAATCCAAATCCTTCCCTTTACAAACCTGAGACCCTTCCTATAGCTTGAGATGTGCTATCAAACTCCTTCCCATTCCAATCCTGTGATAGCTTGAGATGTGATATCCAACTCCTTCCCATTCCAATCCTGAGACCCTTCCTATACCATGAGATGTGATATCTCAATGCTTCTAATACCAAACCTGAGACCCGTCCTAAAACATGAGATGTGAGATCCAAATCCTTCCCCTTCCAAACCTGAGACCCTTCCTATAGCTTGAGATGTGATATCAAACTCCTTCCCATTCCAATCCTGAGATAGCTTGAGATGTGATATCCAACTCCTTCCCATTCCAATCCTGAGACCCTTCTGATAGCATGAAATGTGATATCTCAATGCTTCTAATATCAAAACTGAGACCCTCTCTATAGCATGAGATGTGATATCTCAATCCTTATACCAAACCTGAGACCCTTCCTATGGCATGAGATGTGATATCTAACTCCTTCCCATTCCAATCCTGAGACCCTTCCTATAGCATGAGATGGGATATCTCAATGCTTATACCAAACCTGAGACCCTTCCTATAGCATGAGAAGTGGTATCCAACTCCTTCCGATTCCAATCCTGAGACCCTTCCTATAGCATGAGATGTGATATCTCAATGCTTCTAATACCAAACCTGAGATCCTTCCTATAACATGAGATGTGATATCCAACTCCTTCCCATTCCAAACCTGAGACCCTTCCGATAGCATGAGATGTGATATCAAACTCCTTCCCATTCCAATCCTGAGATAGCTTGAGATGTGATATCCAACTCCTTCCCATTCCAATCCTGAGACCCTTCCTATACCATGAGATGTGATTTCTCAATGCTTCTAATACCAAACCTGACACCTGTCCTAAAACATGAGATGTGAGATCCAAATCCTTCCCCTTCCAAACCTGAGATCTTTCCTTTAGGATGAGATGTGATATCCAACTCTGTCCCATTCCAATCCTGAGACCCTTCCTATAGCATGATATGTGATATCACAATGCTTCTAATACCAAACCTGAGATCCTTCCTATAACATGAGATGTGTATCCAACTCCTTCCCATTCCAAACCTGAGACCCTTCCTATAGCATGAGATGTGATATCTTAATGCTTCTAAAACCAAACCTGAGAACCATCCAATAACATATGTGAAATCCAAATCCTTCCCTTTCCAAACCTGAGACCCTTCAGATAGCATGTGGTGTGATATCTCAATGCTTCTAAAACCAAACATGAGAACCATCCTATAACATGAGATGTGAAATCCAAATCCTTCCCTTTCCAAACCTGAGACCCTTCCTATAGCTTGAGATGAGCTATTAAACTCCTTCCCATTCCAATCCTGTGATAGCTTGAGATGTGATATGCAACTCCTTCCCATTCCAATCCTGAGACCCTTCCTATACCATGAGATGTGATATCTCAATGCTTCTAATACCAAACCTGAGACCCTCCCTTTAGCATGAGATGTGATATCCGACTCCTTCCCATTCCAATCCTGAGACCCTTCTGATAGCATGAGATGTGATATCTCAATGCCTCTAATACCAAACCTGAGATTCTTCCTATAACATGAGATGTGATATCTCAATGCTTCTAATACCAAACCTGAGACCCTCCCTTTAGCATGAGATGTGATATCCGACTCCTTCCCATTCCAATCCTGAGACCCTTCTGATAGCATGAGATGTGATATCTCAATGCCTATAATACCAAACCTGAGATCCTTCCGATAGCATGAGATGTGATATCTCAATGCTTCTAATACCAAACCTGAGATCCTTCCTATAACATGAGATGTGATATCCAAATCCTTCCCCTTCCAAACCTGAGACCCTCCCTTTAGCATGAGATGTGATATCCAACTCCTTCCCATTCCAATCCTGACACCCTTCCGATAGCAGAGATGTGATATCTCAATGCTTATACCAAACCTGAGACCCTTCCTATGGCATGAGATGTCAAATACAACTCCTTCCGATTCCAATGCTGAGACCCTTCCTATAGCATGAGATGGGATATCTCAATGCTTATACCATACCTGAGACCCTTCCTATAGCATGAGAAGTGGTATCCAACTCCTTCCGATTCCAATCCTGAGACCCTTCCTGTAGCATGAGATGTGATATCTCAATGCTTCTAATACCAAACCTGAGATCCTTCCTATAACATGAGATGTGATATCCAACTCCTTCCCATTCCAAACCTGAGACCCTTCCGATAGCATGAGATGTGATATCAAACTCCTTCCCATTCCATTCCTGAGATAGCTTGAGATGTGATATCCAACTCCTTCCCATTCCAATCCTGAGACCCTTCCTATACCATGAGATGTGATATCTCAATGCTTCTAATACCAAACCTGACACCCGTCCTAAACATGAGATGTGAGATCCAAATCCTTCCCATTCCAACCCTGAGATCTTTCCTTTAGCATGAGATGTGATATCCAACTCCGTCCCATTCCAATCCTGAGACCCTTCCTATAGCATGATATGTGATATCACAATGCTTCTAATACCAAACCTGAGAACCATCCAATAACATATGTGAAATCCAAATCCTTCCCTTTCCAAACCTGAGACCCTTCAGATAGCATGTGGTGTGATATCTCAATGCTTCTAAAACCAAACATGAGAACCATCCTATAACATGAGATGTGAAATCCAAATCCTTCCCTTTCCAAACCTGAGACCCTTCCTATAGCTTGAGATGTGCTATCAAACTCCTTCCCATTCCAATCCTGTGATAGCTTGAGATGTGATATCCAACTCCTTCCCATTCCAATCCTGAGACCCTTCCTATACCATGAGATGTGATATCTCAATGCTTCTAATACCAAACCTGAGACCCGTCCTAAAACATGAGATGTGAGATCCAAATCCTTCCCCTTCCAAACCTGAGACCCTTCCTATAGCTTGAGATGTGATATCAAACTCCTTCCCATTCCAATCCTGAGATAGCTTGAGATGTGATATCCAACTCCTTCCCATTCCAATCCTGAGACCCTTCCGATAGCATGAAATGTGATATCTCAATGCTTCTAATATCAAAACTGAGACCCTCCCTATAGCATGAGATGTGATATCTCAATCCTTATACCAAACCTGAGACCCTTCCTATGGCATGAGATGTGATATCTAACTCCTCCCCATTCCAATCCTGAGACCCTTCCTATAGCATGAGATGGGATATCTCAATGCTTATACCAAACCTGAGACCCTTCCTATAGCATGAGAAGTGGTATCCAACTCCTTCCGATTCCAATCCTGAGACCCTTCCTATAGCATGAGATGTGATATCTCAATGCTTCTAATACCAAACCTGAGATCCTTCCTATAACATGAGATGTGATATCAAACTCCTTCCCATTCCAAACCTGAGACCCTTCCGATAGCATGAGATGTGATATCAAACTCCTTCCCATTCCAATCCTGAGATAGCTTGAGATGTGATATCCAACTCCTTCCCATTCCAATCCTGAGACCCTTCCTATACCATGAGATGTGATTTCTCAATGCTTCTAATACCAAACCTGACACCTGTCCTAAAACATGAGATGTGAGATCCAAATCCTTCCCCTTCCAAACCTGAGATCTTTCCTTTAGCATGAGATGTGATATCCAACTCCGTCCCATTCCAATCCTGAGACCCTTCCTATAGCATGATATGTGATATCACAATACTTCTAATACCAAACCCGAGATCCTTCCTATAACATGAGATGTGTATCCAACTCCTTCCCATTCCAAACCTGAGACCCTTCCTATAGCATGAGATGTGATATCTTAATGCTTCTAAAACCAAACCTGAGAACCATCCAATAACATATGTGAAATCCAAATCCTTCCCTTCCCAAACCTGAGACCCTTCAGATAGCATGTGGTGTGATATCTCAATGCTTCTAAAACCAAACATGAGAACCATCCTATAACATGAGATGTGAAATCCAAATCCTTCCCTTTCCAAACCTGAGACCCTTCCTATAGCTTGGGATGAGCTATTAAACTCCTTCCCATTCCAATCCTGTGATAGCTTGAGATGTGACATGCAACTCCTTCCCATTCCAATCCTGAGACCCTTCCTATACCATGAGATGTGATATCTCAATGCTTCTAATACCAAACCTGAGACCCGTCCTAAAACATGAGATGTGAGATCCAAATCCTTACCCTTCCAAACCTGAGACCCTTCCTATAGCTTGAGATGTGATATCAAACTCCTTCCCATTCCAATCCTGAGATAGCTTGAGATGTGATATCCAACTCCTTCCCATTCCAATCCTGAGACCCTTCCGATAGCATGAAATGTGATATCTCAATGCTTCTAATATCAAAACTGAGACCCTCCCTATAGCATGAGATGTGATATCTAAGTCCTTCCCATTCCTATCCTGAGACCCTTCCGATAGCAGAGATGTGATATCTCAATGCTTATACCAAACCTGAGACCCTTCCTATGGCATGAGATGTCAAATACAACTCCTTCCGATTGCAATGCTGAGACCCTTCCTATAGCATGAGATGTGATATCTCAATGCCTATAATACCAAACCTGAGATCCTTCCGATAGCATGAGATGTGATATCTAAATGCTTCTAATACCAAACCTGAGATCCTTCCTATAACATGAGATGTGATATCCAAATCCTTCCCCTTCCAAACCTGAGACCCTCCCTTTAGCATGAGATGGGATATCCAACTCCTTCCCATTCCAATCCTGAGACCCTTCCGATAGCAGAGATGTGATATCTCAATGCTTATACCAAACCTGAGACCCTTCCTATGGCATGAGATGTCAAATACAACTCCTTCCGATTCCAATGCTGAGACCCTTCCTATAGCATGAGATGGGATATCTCAATGCTTATACCAAACCTGAGACCCTTCCTATAGCATGAGAAGTGGTATCCAACTCCTTCCGATTCCAATCCTGAGACCCTTCCTATAGCATGAGATGTGATATCTCAATGCTTAGAATACCAAACCTGAGATCCTTCCTATAACATGAGATGTGATATCCAACTCCTTCCCATTCCAAACCTGAGACCCTTCCGATAGAATGAGATGTGATATCAAACTCCTTCCCATTCCAATCCTGAGATAGCTTGAGATGTGATATCCAACTCCTTCCCATTCCAATCCTGAGACCCTTCCTAAACCATGAGATGTGATATCTCAATGCTTCTAATACCAAACCTGACACCCGTCCTAAAACATGAGATGTGAGATCCAAATCCTTCCCCTTCCAATCCTGAGACCCTTCCTATAGCATGATATGTGATATCACAATGCTTCTAATACCAAACCTGAGATCCTTCCTATAACATGAGATGTGTATCCAACTCCTTCCCATTCCAAACCTGAGACCCTTCCTATAGCTTGAGATGTGCTATCAAACTCCTTCCCATTCCAATCCTGTGATAGCTTGAGATGTGATATCCAACTCCTTCCCATTCCAATCCTGAGACCCTTCCTATAGCATGAGATGTGATATCTTAATGCTTCTAAAACCAAACCTGAGAACCATCCAATAACATATGTGAAATCCAAATCCTTCCCTTTTCAAACCTGAGACCCTTCAGATAGCATGTGGTGTGATATCTCAATGCTTCTAAAACCAAACATGAGAACCATCCTATAACATGAGATGTGAAATCCAAATCCTTCCCTTTCCAAACCTGAGACCCTTCATATAGCTTGAGATGTGCTATCAAACTCCTTCCCATTCCAATCCTGTGATAGCTTGAGATGTGATATCCAACTCCTTCCCATTCCAATCCTGAGACCCTTCCTATACCATGAGATGTGATATCTCAATGCTTCTAATACCAAACCTGAGACCCGTCCTAAAACATGAGATGTGAGATCCAAATCCTTCCCCTTCCAAACCTGAGACCCTTCCTATAGCTTGAGATGTGATATCAAACTCCTTCCCATTCCAATCCTTAGATAGCTTGAGATGTGATATCCAACTCCTTCCCATTCCAATCCTGAGACCCTTCCGATAGCAGAGATGTGATATCTCAATGCTTATACCAAACCTGAGACCCTTCCTATGGCATGAGATGTGATATCCAACTCCTTCCCATTCCAATCCTGAGACCATTCCTATAGCATGAGATGTGATATCTCAATGCTTCTATCAAACTTGAGTCCCTTCCTTTAGCATGAGATGTGATATCCAACTCCTTCCCATTCCAATCCTGAGACCCTTCCTATAGCATGAGATGTGATATCTCAAAGCTTCTAATACCAAACCTGAGACCCTTCCTATGGCATGAGATGTGATATCCAACTCCTTCCCATTCCAATCCTGAGACCCTTCCTATAGCATGAGATGTGATATCTCAATGCTTCTATCAAACTTCAGTCCCTTCCTTTAGCATGAGATATGATATCCAAATCCTTCCCCTTTCAAACCTGACACCCTTCCTTTAGCATGAGATTTGATATCCAAATCCTTCCCATTCCAATCCTGAAACCCTTCCTATAGCATGAGATGTGATATCTCAATGTTACTAATAAAAAACCTGAGACCCTTCCTATAGCAAGAGATGTGATATCCAAATCATTCCCATTCCAATCCTGAGACCCTTCCTATAACATGAGATGTGATATCCAACTCCTTCCCATTCCAACCTGAGACCCTTCCTATAGCATGAGAAGGGATATCCAACTCCTTCCCATTCCAATCCTGAAACCCTTCCTATAGCATGAGATGTGATATCTCAATGTTTCTAATAAACAACCTGAGACCCTTCCTATAGCAAGAGATGTGACATCCAAATCTTTCCCATTCCAATCCTGAGATCCTTCCTATTGGATGAGATGTGATATCCAACTCCTTCCCATTCCAATCCTGAGACCCTTCCTATACCATGAGATGTGATATCTCAATGCTTCTACCAAAACTGAGACCCTTCCTTAAGCATGAGATGTGATATCCAACTCCTTCCCATTCCAATCCTGAGACCCTTCCTATAGCATGAGATGTGATATCTCAATGCCTCTAATACCAAACCTGAGATTCTTCCTATAACATGAGATGTGATATCTCAATGCTTCTAATACCAAACCTGAGACCCTCCCTTTATCATGAGATGTGATATCCGACTCCTTCCCATTCCAATCCTGAGACCCTTCTGATAGCATGAGATGTGATATCTCAATGCCTCTAATACCAAACCTGAGATTCTTCCTATAACATGAGATGTGATATCTCAATGCTTCTAATACCAAACCTGAGACCCTCCCTTTAGCATGAGATGTGATATCCAACTCCTTCCCATTCCAATCCTGAGACCCTTCCTATACCATGAGATGTGATATCTCAATGCTTCTACCAAAACTGAGACCCTTCCTTAAGCATGAGATGTGATATCCGACTCCTTCCCATTCCAATCCTGAGACCCTTCTGATAGCATGAGATGTGATATCTCAATGCCTCTAATACCAAACCTGAGATTCTTCCTATAACATGAGATGTGATATCTCAATGCTTCTAATACCAAATCTGAGACCCTCCCTTTAGCATGAGATGTGATATCCGACTCCTTCCCATTCCAATCCTGAGACCCTTCTGATAGCATGAGATGTGATATCTCAATGCCTATAATACCAAACCTGAGATCCTTCCGATAGCATGAGATGTGATATCTCAATGCTTCTAATACCAAACCTGAGATCCTTCCTATAACATGAGATGTGATATCCAAATCCTTCCCCTTCCAAACCTGAGACCCTCCCTTTAGCATGAGATGTGATATCCAACTCCTTCCCATTCCAATCCTGAGACCCTTCCGATAGCAGAGATGTGATATCTCAATGCTTATACCAAACCTGAGACCCTTCCTATGGCATGAGATGTCAAATACAACTCCTTCCGATTCCAATGCTGAGACCCTTCCTATAGCATGAGATGGGATATCTCAATGCTTATACCAAACCTGAGACCCTTCCGATAGCATGAGAAGTGGTATCCAACTCCTTCCGATTCCAATCCTGAGACCCTTCCTATAGCATGAGATGTGATATCTCAATGCTTCTAATACCAAACCTGAGATCCTTCCTATAACATGAGATGTGATATCCAACTCCTTCCCATTCCAATCCTGAGATAGCTTGAGATGTGATATCCAACTCCTTCCCATTCCAATCCTGAGACCCTTCCTATACCATGAGATGTGATATCTCAATGCTTCTAATACCAAACCTGACACCCGTCCTAAAACATGAGATGTGAGATCCAAATCCTTCCCCTTCCAAACCTGAGATCTTTCCTTTAGCATGAGATGTGATATCCAACTCCGTCCCATTCCAATCCTGAGACCCTTCCTATAGCATGAGATGTGATATCTTAATGCTTCTAAAACCAAACCTGACAACCATCCAATAACATATGTGAAATCCAAATCCTTCCCTTTCCAAACCTGAGACCCTTCAGATAGCATGTGGTGTGATATCTCAATGCTTCTAAAACCAAACATGAGAACCATCCTATAACATGAGATGTGAAATCCAAATCCTTCCCTTTCCAAACCTGAGACCCTTCCTATAGCTTGAGATGTGCTATCAAACTCCTTCCCATTCCAATCCTGAGATAGCTTGAGATGTGATATCCAACTCCTTCCCATTCCAATCCTGAGACCCTTCCTATACCATGAGATGTGATATCTCAATGCTTCTAATACCAAACCTGACACCCGTCCTAAAACATGAGATGTGAGATCCAAATCCTTCCCCTTCCTATCCTGAGACCCTTCCTATAGCATGATATGTGATATCACAATGCTTCTAATACCAAACCTGAGATCCTTCCTATAACATGAGATGTGTATCCAACTCCTTCCCATTCCAAACCTGAGACCCTTCCTATAGCATGAGATGTGATATCTTAATGCTTCTAAAACCAAACCTGAGAACCATCCAATAACATATGTGAAATCCAAATCCTTCCCTTTCCAAACCTGAGACCCTTCAGATAGCATGTGGTGTGATATCTCAATGCTTCTAAAACCAAACATGAGAACCATCCTATAACATGAGATGTGAAATCCAAATCCTTCCCTTTCCAAACCTGAGACCCTTCCTATAGCTTGAGATGTGCTATCAAACTCCTTCCCATTCCAATCCTGTGATAGCTTGAGATGTGATATCCAACTCCTTCCCATTCCAATCCTGAGACCCTTCCTATACCATGAGATGTGATATCTCAATGCTTCTAATACCAAACCTGAGACCCGTCCTAAAACATGAGATGTGAGATCCAAATCCTTCCCCTTCCAAACCTGAGACCCTTCCTATAGCTTGAGATGTGATATCAAACTCCTTCCCATTCCAATCCTGAGATAGCTTGAGATGTGATATCCAACTCCTTCCCATTCCAATCCTGAGACCCTTCCGATAGCATGAAATGTGATATCTCAATGCTTCTAATATGAAAACTGAGACCCTCCCTATAGCATGAGATGTGATATCTAAGTCCTTCCCATTCCTATCCTGAGACCCTTCCGATAGCAGAGATGTGATATCTCAATGCTTATACCAAACCTGAGACCCTTCCTATGGCATGAGATGTGATATCCAACTCCTTCCCATTCCAATCCTGAGACCCTTCCTATAGCATGAGATGTGATATCTCAATGCTTCTATCAAACTTGAGTCCCTTCCTTTAGCATGAGATGTGATATCCAACTCCTTCCCATTCCAATCCTGAGACCCTTCCTATAGCATGAGATGTGATATCTCAAAGCTTCTAATACCAAACCTGAGACCCTTCCTATGGCATGAGATGTGATATCCAACTCCTTCCCATTCCAATCCTGAGACCCTTCCTATAGCATGAGATGTGATATCTCAATGCTTCTGTCAAACTTGAGTCCCTTCCTTTAGCATGAGATATGATATCCAAATCCTTCCCCTTTCAAACCTGACACCCTTCCTTTAGCATGAGACGTGATATCCAAATCCTTCCCATTCCAATCCTGAAACCCTTCCTATAGCATGAGATGTGATATCTCAATGTTTCTAATAAAAAACCTGAGACCCTTCCTATAGCAAGAGATGTGATATCCAAATCCTTCCCATTCCAATCCTGAGACCCTTCCTATAACATGAGATGTGATATCCAACTCCTTCCCATTCCAACCTGAGACCCTTCCTATAGCATGAGAAGGGATATCCAACTCCTTCACATTCCAATCATGAAACCCTTCCTATAGCATGAGATGTGATATCTCAATGTTTCTAATAAACAACCTGAGACCCTTCCTATAGCAAGAGATGTGACATCCAAATCTTTCCCATTCCAATCCTGAGATCCTTCCTATAGCTTGAGATGTGCTATCAAACTCCTTCCCATTCCAATCCTGAGACCCTTCCTATACCATGAGATGTGATATCTCAATGCTTCTACCAAAACTGAGACCCTTCCTTAAGCATGAGATGTGATATCCAACTCCTTCCCATTCCAATCCTGAGACCCTTCCTATAGCATGAAATGTGATATTTCAATGCCTCTAATACCAAACCTGAGATTCTTCCTATAACATGAGATGTGATATCTCAATGCTTCTAATACCAAACCTGAGACCCTCCCTTTAGCATGAGATGTGATATCCGACTCCTTCCCATTCCAATCCTGAGACCCTTCTGATAGCATGAGATGTGATATCTCAATGCCTCTAATACCAAACCTGAGATTCTTCCTATAACATGAGATGTGATATCTCAATGCTTCTAATACCAAACCTGAGACCCTCCCTTTAGCATGAGATGTGATATCCGACTCCTTCCCATTCCAATCCTGAGACCCTTCTGATAGCATGAGATGTGATATCTCAATGCCTATAATACCAAACCTGAGATCCTTCCGATAGCATGAGATGTGATATCTCAATGCTTCTAATACCAAACCTGAGATCCTTCCTATAACATGAGATGTGATATCCAAATCCTTCCCCTTCCAAACCTGAGACCCTCCTTTCAGCATGAGACGTGATATCCAACTCCTTCCCATTCCAATCCTGAGACCCTTCCGATAGCAGAGATGTGATATCTCAATGCTTATACCAAACCTGAGACCCTTCCTATGGCATGAGATGTCAAATACAACTCCTTCCGATTCCAATGCTGAGACCCTTCCTATAGCATGAGATGGGATATCTCAATGCTTATACCAAACCTGAGACCCTTCCGATAGCATGAGAAGTGGTATCCAACTCCTTCCGATTCCAATCCTGAGACCCTTCCTATAGCATGAGATGTGATATCTCAATGCTTCTAATACCAAACCTGAGATCCTTCCTATAACATGAGATGTGATATCCAACTCCTTCCCATTCCAATCCTGAGATAGCTTGAGATGTGATATCCAACTCCTTCCCATTCCAATCCTGAGACCCTTCCTATACCATGAGATATGATATCTCAATGCTTCTAATACCAAACCTGACACCCGTCCTAAAACGTGAGATGTGAGATCCAAATCCTTCCCCTTCCAAACCTGAGATCTTTCCTTTAGCATGAGATGTGATATCCAACTCCGTCCCATTCCAATCCTGAGACCCTTCCTATAGCATGAGATGTGATATCTTAATGCTTCTAAAACCAAACCTGACAACCATCCAATAACATATGTGAAATCCAAATCCTTCCCTTTCCAAACCTGAGACCCTTCAGATAGCATGTGGTGTGATATCTCAATGCTTCTAAAACCAAACATGAGAACCATCCTATAACATGAGATGTGAAATCCAAATCCTTCCCTTTCCAAACCTGAGACCCTTCCTATAGCTTGAGATGTGCTATCAAACTCCTTCCCATTCCAATCCTGAGATAGCTTGAGATGTGATATCCAACTCCTTCCCATTCCAATCCTGAGACCCTTCCTATACCATGAGATGTGATATCTCAATGCTTCTAATACCAAACCTGACACCCGTCCTAAAACATGAGATGTGAGATCCAAATCCTTCCCCTTCCAATCCTGAGACCCTTCCTATAGCATGATATGTAATATCACAATGCTTCTAATACCAAACCTGAGATCCTTCCTATAACATGAGATGTGTATCCAACTCCTTCCCATTCCAAACCTGAGACCCTTCCTATAGCATGAGATGTGATATCTTAATGCTTCTAAAACCAAACCTGAGAACCATCCAATAACATATGTGAAATCCAAATCCTTCCCTTTCCAAACCTGAGACCCTTCAGATAGCATGTGGTGTGATATCTCAATGCTTCTAAAACCAAACATGAGAACCATCCTATAACATGAGATGTGAAATCCAAATCCTTCCCTTTCCAAACCTGAGACCCTTCCTATAGCTTGAGATGTGCTATCAAACTCCTTCCCATTCTAATCCTGTGATAGCTTGAGATGTGATATCCAACTCCTTCCCATTCCAATCCTGAGACCCTTCCTATACCATGAGATGTGATATCTCAATGCTTCTAATACCAAACCTGAGACCCGTCCTAAAACATGAGATGTGAGATCCAAATCCTTCCCCTTCCAAACCTGAGACCCTTCCTATAGCTTGAGATGTGATATCAAACTCCTTCCCATTCCAATCCTGAGATAGCTTGAGATGTGATATCCAACTCCTTCCCATTCCAATCCTGAGACCCTTCCGATAGCATGAAATGTGATATCTCAATGCTTCTAATATGAAAACTGAGACCCTCCCTATAGCATGAGATGTGATATCTAAGTCCTTCCCATTCCTATCCTGAGACCCTTCCGATAGCAGAGATGTGATATCTCAATGCTTATACCAAACCTGAGACCCTTCCTATGGCATGAGATGTGATATCCAACTCCTTCCCATTCCAATCCTGAGACCCTTCCTATAGCATGAGATGTGATATCTCAATGCTTCTATCAAACTTGAGTCCCTTCCTTTAGCATGAGATGTGATATCCAACTCCTTCCCATTCCAATCCTGAGACCCTTCCTATAGCATGAGATGTGATATCTCAAAGCTTCTAATACCAAACCTGCGACCCTTCCTATGGCATGAGATGTGATATCCAACTCCTTCCCATTCCAATCCTGAGACCCTTCCTATAGCATGAGATGTGATATCTCAATGCTTCTATCAAACTTGAGTCCCTTCCTTTAGCATGAGATATGATATCCAAATCCTTCCCCTTTCAAACCTGACACCCTTCCTTTAGCATGAGATGTGATATCCAAATCCTTCCCATTCCAATCCTGAAACCCTTCCTATAGCATGAGATGTGATATCTCAATGTTTCTAATGAAAAACCTGAGACCCTTCCTATAGCAAGAGATGTGATATCCAAATCCTTCCCTTTCCAATCCTGAGACCCTTCCTATAACATGAGATGTGATATCCAACTCCTTCCCATTCCAACCTGAGACCCTTCCTATAGCATGAGAAGGGATATCCAACTCCTTCCCATTCCAATCCTGAAACCCTTCCTATAGCATGAGATGTGATATCTCAATGTTTCTAATAAACAACCTGAGACCCTTCCTATAGCAAGAGATGTGACATCCAAATCTTTCCCATTCCAATCCTGAGATCCTTCCTATTGGATGAGATGTGATATCCAACTCCTTCCCATTCCAATCCTGAGACCCTTCCTATACCATGAGATGTGATATCTCAATGCTTCTACCAAAACTGAGACCCTTCCTTAAGCATGAGATGTGATATCCAACTCCTTCCCATTCCAATCCTGAGACCCTTCCTATAGCATGAGATGTGATATCTCAATGCCTCTAATACCAAACCTGAGATTCTTCCTATAACATGAGATGTGATATCTCAATGCTTCTAATACCAAACCTGAGACCCTCCCTTTATCATGAGATGTGATATCCGACTCCTTCCCATTCCAATCCTGAGACCCTTCTGATAGCATGAGATGTGATATCTCAATGCCTCTAATACCAAACCTGAGATTCTTCCTATAACATGAGATGTGATATCTCAATGCTTCTAATACCAAACCTGAGATCCTTTCTATAACATGAGATGTGATATCCAAATCCTTCCCCTTCCAAACCTGAGACCCTCCCTTTAGCATGAGATGTGATATCCAACTCCTTCCCATTCCAATCCTGAGACCCTTCCGATAGCAGAGATGTGATATCTCAATGCTTATACCAAACCTGAGACCCTTCCTATAGCATGAGATGTCAAATACAACTCCTTCCGATTCCAATGCTGAGACCCTTCCTAAAGCATGAGATGGGATATCTCAATGCTTATACCAAACCTGAGACCCTTCCTATGGCATGAGATGTCAAATACAACTCCTTCCGATTCCAATGCTGAGACCCTTCCTATAGCATGAGATGGGATATCTCAATGCTTATACCAAACCTGAGACCCTTCCTATAGCATGAGAAGTGGTATCCAACTCCTTCCGATTCCAATCCTGAGACCCTTCCTATAGCATGAGATGTGATATCTCAATGCTTCTAATACCAAACCTGAGATCCTTCCTATAACATGAGATGTGATATCCAACTCCTTCCCATTCCAAACCTGAGACCCTTCCGATACCATGAGATGTGATATCAAACTCCTTCCCATTCCAATCATGAGATAGCTTGAGATGTGATATCCAACTCCTTCCCATTCCAATCCTGAGACCCTTCCTAAACCATGAGATGTGATATCTCAATGCTTCTAATACCAAACCTG
Organism: Ambystoma mexicanum; assembly: GCF_040938575.1. Taxonomy (NCBI): domain Eukaryota; kingdom Metazoa; phylum Chordata; class Amphibia; order Caudata; family Ambystomatidae; genus Ambystoma; species Ambystoma mexicanum. The sequence continues at coordinate 1,157,832,820 of NC_090934.1, forward strand.
ACACCCGTCGTAAAACATGAGATGTGAGATCCAAATCCTTCCCCTTCCAATCCTGGGACCCTTCTTATAGCATGATATGTGATATCACAATGCTTCTAATACCAAACCTGAGATCCTTCCTATAACATGAGATGTGTATCCAACTCCTTCCCATTCCAAACCTGAGACCCTTCCTATAGCTTGAGATGTGCTATCAAACTCCTTCCCATTCCAATCCTGTGATAGCTTGAGATGTGATATCCAACTCCTTCCCATTCCAATCCTGAGACCCTTCCTATAGCATGAGATGTGATATCTTAATGCTTCTAAAACCAAACCTGAGAACCATCCAATAACATATGTGAAATCCAAATCCTTCCCTTTTCAAACCTGAGACCCTTCAGATAGCATGTGGTGTGATATCTCAATGCTTCTAAAACCAAACATGAGAACCATCCTATAACATGAGATGTGAAATCCAAATCCTTCCCTTTCCAAACCTGAGACCCTTCCTATAGCTTGAGATGTGCTATCAAACTCCTTCCCATTCCAATCCTGTGATAGCTTGAGATGTGATATCCAACTCCTTCCCATTCCAATCCTGAGACCCTTCCTATACCATGAGATGTGATATCTCAATGCTTCTAATACCAAACCTGAGACCCGTCCTAAAACATGAGATGTGAGATCCAAATCCTTCCCCTTCCAAACCTGAGACCCTTCCTATAGCTTGAGATGTGATATCAAACTCCTTCCCATTCCAATCCTTAGATAGCTTGAGATGTGATATCCAACTCCTTCCCATTCCAATCCTGAGACCCTTCCGATAGCATGAAATGTGATATCTCAATGCTTCTAATATGAAAACTGAGACCCTCCCTATAGCATGAGATGTGATATCTAAGTCCTTCCCATTCCTATCCTGAGACCCTTCCGATAGCAGAGATGTGATATCTCAATGCTTATACCAAACCTGAGACCCTTCCTATGGCATGAGATGTGATATCCAACTCCTTCCCATTCCAATCCTGAGACCCTTCCTATAGCATGAGATGTGATATCTCAATGCTTCTATCAAACTTGAGTCCCTTCCTTTAGCATGAGATGTGATATCCAACTCCTTCCCATTCCAATCCTGAGACCCTTCCTATAGCATGAGATGTGATATCTCAAAGCTTCTAATACCAAACCTGAGACCCTTCCTATGGCATGAGATGTGATATCCAACTCCTTCCCATTCCAATCCTGAGACCCTTCCTATAGCATGAGATGTGATATCTCAATGCTTCTATCAAACTTCAGTCCCTTCCTTTAGCATGAGATATGATATCCAAATCCTTCCCCTTTCAAACCTGACACCCTTCCTTTAGCATGAGATGTGATATCCAAATCCTTCCCATTCCAATCCTGAAACCCTTCCTATAGCATGAGATGTGATATCTCAATGTTTCTAATGAAAAACCTGAGACCCTTCCTATAGCAAGAGATGTGATATCCAAATCATTCCCATTCCAATCCTGAGACCCTTCCTATAACATGAGATGTGATATCCAACTCCTTCCCATTCCAACCTGAGACCCTTCCTATAGCATGAGAAGGGATATCCAACTCCTTCCCATTCCAATCCTGAAATCCTTCCTATAGCATGAGATGTGATATCTCAATGTTTCTAATAAACAACCTGAGACCCTTCCTATAGCAAGAGATGTGACGTCCAAATCTTTCCCATTCCAATCCTGAGATCCTTCGTATTGGATGAGATGTGATATCCAACTCCTTCCCATTCCAATCCTGAGACCCTTCCTATACCATGAGATGTGATATCTCAATGCTTCTAATACCAAACCTGAGACCCGTCCTAAAACATGAGATGTGAGATCCAAATCCTTCCCATTCCAAACCTGAGACCCTTCCTATAGCTGGAGATGTGATATCAAACTCCTTCCCATTCCAATCCTGAGATAGCTTGAGATGTGATATCCAACTCCTTCCCATTCCAATCCTGAGACCCTTCCGATAGCATGAAATGTGATATCTCAATGCTTCTAATATGAAAACTGAGACCCTCCCTATAGCATGAGATGTGATATCTAAGTCCTTCCCATTCCTATCCTGAGACCCTTCCGATAGCAGAGATGTGATATCTCAATGCTTATACCAAACCTGAGACCCTTCCTATGGCATGAGATGTGATATCCAACTCCTTCCCATTCCAATCCTGAGACCCTTCCTATAGCATGAGATGTGATATCTCAATGCTTCTATCAAACTTGAGTCCCTTCCTTTAGCATGAGATGTGATATCCAACTCCTTCCCATTCCAATCCTGAGACCCTTCCTATAGCATGAGATGTGATATCTCAAAGCTTCTAATACCAAACCTGAGACCCTTCCTATGGCATGAGATGTGATATCCAACTCCTTCCCATTCCAATCCTGAGACCCTTCCTATAGCATGAGATGTGATATCTCAATGCTTCTATCAAACTTGAGTCCCTTCCTTTAGCATGAGATATGATATCCAAATCCTTCCCCTTTCAAACCTGACACCCTTCCTTTAGCATGAGATGTGATATCCAAATCCTTCCCATTCCAATCCTGAAACCCTTCCTGTAGCATGAGATGTGATATCTCAATGTTTCTAATGAAAAACCTGAGACCCTTCCTATAGCAAGAGATGTGATATCCAAATCCTTCCCATTCCAATCCTGAGACCCTTCCTATAACATGAGATGTGATATACAACTCCTTCCCATTCCAACCTGAGACCCTTCCTATAGCATGAGAAGGGATATCCAACTCCTTCCCATTCCAATCCTGAAACCCTTCCTATAGCATGAGATGTGATATCTCAATGTTTCTAATAAACAACCTGAGACCCTTCCTATAGCAAGAGATGTGACATCCAAATCTTTCCCATTCCAATCCTGAGATCCTTCCTATTGGATGAGATGTGATATCCAACTCCTTCCCATTCCAATCCTGAGACCCTTCCTATACCATGAGATGTGATATCTCAATGCTTCTACCAAAACTGAGACCCTTCCTTAAGCATGAGATGTGATATCCAACTCCTTCCCATTCCAATCCTGAGACCCTTCCTATAGCATGAGATGTGATATCTCAATGCCTCTAATACCAAACCTGAGATTCTTCCTATAACATGAGATGTGATATCTCAATGCTTCTAATACCAAACCTGAGACCCTCCCTTTAGCATGAGATGTGATATCCGACTCCTTCCCATTCCAATCCTGAGACCCTTCTGATAGCATGAGATGTGATATCTCAATGCCTCTAATACCAAACCTGAGATTCTTCCTATAACATGAGATGTGATATCTCAATGCTTCTAATACCAAACCTGAGACCCTCCCTTTAGCATGAGATGTGATATCCGACTCCTTCCCATTCCAATCCTGAGACCCTTCTGATAGCATGAGATGTGATATCTCAATGCCTATAATACCAAACCTGAGATCCTTCCGATAGCATGAGATGTGATATCTCAATGCTTCTAATACCAAACCTGAGATCCTTCCTATAACATGAGATGTGATATCCAAATCCTTCCCCTTCCAAACCTGAGACCCTCCCTTTAGCATGAGATGTGATATCCAACTCCTTCCCATTCCAATCCTGAGACCCTTCCGATAGCAGAGATGTGATATCTCAATGCTTATACCAAACCTGAGACCCTTCCTATAGCATGAGATGTCAAATACAACTCCTTCCGATTCCAATACTGAGACCCTTCCTATAGCATGAGATGGGATATCTCAATGCTTATACCAAACCTGAGACCCTTCCGATAGCATGAGAAGTGGTATCCAACTCCTTCCGATTCCAATCCTGAGACCCTTCCGATAGCATGAGATGTGATATCTCAATGCTTCTAATACCAAACCTGAGATCCTTCCTATAACATGAGATGTGATATCCAACTCCTTCCCATTCCAATCCTGAGATAGCTTGAGATGTGATATCCAACTCCTTCCCATTCCAATCCTGAGACCCTTCCTATACCATGAGATGTGATATCTCAATGCTTCTAATACCAAACCTGACACCCGTTCTAAAACATGAGATGTGAGATCCAAATCCTTCCCCTTCCAAACCTGAGATCTTTCCTTTAGCATGAGATGTGATATCCAACTCCGTCCCATTCCAATCCTGAGACCCTTCCTATAGCATGAGATGTGATATCTTAATGCTTCTAAAACCAAACCTGACAACCATCCAATAACATATGTGAAATCCAAATCCTTCCCTTTCCAAACCTGAGACCCTTCAGATAGCATGTGGTGTGATATCTCAATGCTTCTAAAACCAAACATGAGAACCATCCTATAACATGAGATGTGAAATCCAAATCCTTCCCTTTCCAAACCTGAGACCCTTCCTATAGCTTGAGATGTGCTATCAAACTCCTTCCCATTCCAATCCTGAGATAGCTTGAGATGTGATATCCAACTCCTTCCCATTCCAATCCTGAGACCCTTCCTATACCATGAAATGTGATATCTCAATGCTTCTAATACCAAACCTGACACCCGTCCTAAAACATGAGATGTGAGATCCAAATCCTTGCCCTTCCAATCCTGAGACCCTTCCTATAGCATGATATGTGATATCACAATGCTTCTAATACCAAACCTGAGATCCTTCCTATAACATGAGATGTGTATCCAACTCCTTCCCATTCCAAACCTGAGACCCTTCCTATAGCATGAGATGTGATATCTTAATGCTTCTAAAACCAAACCTGAGAACCATCCAATAACATATGTGAAATCCAAATCCTTCCCTTTCCAAACCTGAGACCCTTCAGATAGCATGTGGTGTGATATCTCAATGCTTCTAAAACCAAACATGAGAACCATCCTATAACATGAGATGTGAAATCCAAATCCTTCCCTTTTCAAACCTGAGACCCTTCCTATAGCTTGAGATGTGCTATCAAACTCCTTCCCATTCCAATCCTGTGATAGCTTGAGATGTGATATCCAACTCCTTCCCATTCCAATCCTGAGACCCTTCCTATACCATGAGATGTGATATCTCAATGCTTCTAATACCAAACCTGAGACCCGTCCTAAAACATGAGATGTGAGATCCAAATCCCTCCCCTTCCAAACGTGAGACCCTTCCTATAGCTTGAGATGTGATATCAAACTCCTTCCCATTCCAATCCTGAGATAGCTTGAGATGTGATATCCAACTCCTTCCCATTCCAATCCTGAGACCCTTCCGATAGCATGAAATGTGATATCTCAATGCTTCTAATATGAAAACTGAGACCCTCCCTATAGCATGAGATGTGATATCTAAGTCCTTCCCATTCCTATCCTGAGACCGTTCCGATAGCAGAGATGTGATATCTCAATGCTTATACCAAACCTGAGACCCTTCCTATGGCATGAGATGTGATATCCAACTCCTTCCCATTCCAATCCTGAGACCCTTCCTATAGCATGAGATGTGATATCTCAATGCTTCTATCAAACTTGAGTCCCTTCCTTTAGCATGAGATGTGATATCCAACTCCTTCCCATTCCAATCCTGAGACCCTTCCTATAGCATGAGATGTGATATCTCAAAGCTTCTAATACCAAACCTGAGACCCTTCCTATGGCATGAGATGTGATATCCAACTCCTTCCCATTCCAATCCTGAGACCCTTCCTATAGCATGAGATGTGATATCTCAATGCTTCTATCAAACTTGAGTCCCTTCCTTTAGCATGAGATATGATATCCAAATCCTTCCCCTTTCAAACCTGACACCCTTCCTTTAGCATGAGATGTGATATCCAAATCCTTCCCATTCCAATCCTGAAACCCTTCCTATAGCATGAGATGTGATATCTCAATGTTTCTAATGAAAAACCTGAGACCCTTCCTATAGCAAGAGATGTGATATCCAAATCCTTCCCATTCCAATCCTGAGACCCTTCCTATAACATGAGATGTGATATCCAACTCCTTCCCATTCCAACCTGAGACCCTTCCTATAGCATGAGAAGGGATATCCAACTCCTTCCCATTCCAATCCTGAAACCCTTCCTATAGCATGAGATGTGATATCTCAATGTTTCTAATAAACAACCTGAGACCCTTCCTATAGCAAGAGATGTGACATCCAAATCTTTCCCATTCCAATCCTGAGATCCTTCCTATTGGATGAGATGTGATATCCAACTCCTTCCCATTCCAATCCTGAGACCCTTCCTATACCATGAGATGTGATATCTCAATGCTTCTAATACCAAACCTGAGACCCGTCCTAAAACATGAGATGTGAGATCCAAATCCTTCCCCTTCCAAACCTGAGACCCTTCCTATAGCTTGAGATGTGATATCAAACTCCTTCCCATTCCAATCCTGAGATAGCTTGAGATGTGATATCCAACTCCTTCCCATTCCAATCCTGAGACCCTTCCGATAGCATGAAATGTGATATCTCAATGCTTCTAATATGAAAACTGAGACCCTCCCTATAGCATGAGATGTGATATCTAAGTCCTTCCCATTCCTATCCTGAGACCCTTCCGATAGCAGAGATGTGATATCTCAATGCTTATACCAAACCTGAGACCCTTCCTATGGCATGAGATGTGATATCCAACTCCTTCCCATTCCAATCCTGAGACCCTTCCTATAGCATGAGATGTGATATCTCAATGCTTCTATCAAACTTGAGTCCCTTCCTTTAGCATGAGATGTGATATCCAACTCCTTCCCATTCCAATCCTGAGACCCTTCCTATAGCATGAGATGTGATATCTCAAAGCTTCTAATACCAAACCTGAGACCCTTCCTATGGCATGAGATGTGATATCCAACTCCTTCCCATTCCAATCCTGAGACCCTTCCTATAGCATGAGATGTGATATCTCAATGCTTCTATCAAACTTGAGTCCCTTCCTTTAGCATGAGATATGATATCCAAATCCTTCCCCTTTCAAACCTGACACCCTTCCTTTAGCATGAGATGTGATATCCAAATCCTTCCCATTCCAATCCTGAAACCCTTCCTGTAGCATGAGATGTGATATCTCAATGTTTCTAATGAAAAACCTGAGACCCTTCCTATAGCAAGAGATGTGATATCCAAATCCTTCCCATTCCAATCCTGAGACCCTTCCTATAACATGAGATGTGATATCCAACTCCTTCCCATTCCAACCTGAGACCCTTCCTATAGCATGAGAAGGGATATCCAACTCCTTCCCATTCCAATCCTGAAACCCTTCCTATAGCATGAGATGTGATATCTCAATGTTTCTAATAAACAACCTGAGACCCTTCCTATAGCAAGAGATGTGACATCCAAATCTTTCCCATTCCAATCCTGAGATCCTTCCTATTGGATGAGATGTGATATCCAACTCCTTCCCATTCCAATCCTGAGACCCTTCCTATACCATGAGATGTGATATCTCAATGCTTCTACCAAAACTGAGACCCTTCCTTAAGCATGAGATGTGATATCCAACTCCTTCCCATTCCAATCCTGAGACCCTTCCTATAGCATGAGATGTGATATCTCAATGCCTCTAATACCAAACCTGAGATTCTTCCTATAACATGAGATGTGATATCTCAATGCTTCTAATACCAAACCTGAGACCCTCCCTTTAGCATGAGATGTGATATCCGACTCCTTCCCATTCCAATCCTGAGACCCTTCTGATAGCATGAGATGTGATATCTCAATGCCTCTAATGCCAAACCTGAGATTCTTCCTATAACATGAGATGTGATATCTCAATGCTTCTAATACCAAACCTGAGACCCTCCCTTTAGCATGAGATGTGATATCCGACTCCTTCCCATTCCAATCCTGAGACCCTTCTGATAGCATGAGATGTGATATCTCAATGCCTATAATACCAAACCTGAGATCCTTCCGATAGCATGAGATGTGATATCTCAATGCTTCTAATACCAAACCTGAGATCCTTCCTATAACATGAGATGTGATATCCAAATCCTTCCCCTTCCAAACCTGAGACCCTCCCTTTAGCATGAGATGTGATATCCAACTCCTTCCCATTCCAATCCTGAGACCCTTCCGATAGCAGAGATGTGATATCTCAATGCTTATACCAAACCTGAGACCCTTCCTATAGCATGAGATGTCAAATACAACTCCTTCCGATTCCAATGCTGAGACCCTTCCTATAGCATGAGATGGGATATCTCAATGCTTATACCAAACCTGAGACCCTTCCGATAGCATGAGAAGTGGTATCCAACTCCTTCCGATTCCAATCCTGAGACCCTTCCGATAGCATGAGATGTGATATCTCAATGCTTCTAATACCAAACCTGAGATCCTTCCTATAACATGAGATGTGATATCCAACTCCTTCCCATTCCAATCCTGAGATAGCTTGAGATGTGATATCCAACTCCTTCCCATTCCAATCCTGAGACCCTTCCTATACCATGAGATGTGATATCTCAATGCTTCTAATACCAAACCTGACACCCGTTCTAAAACATGAGATGTGAGATCCAAATCCTTCCCCTTCCAAACCTGAGATCTTTCCTTTAGCATGAGATGTGATATCCAACTCCGTCCCATTCCAATCCTGAGACCCTTCCTATAGCATGAGATGTGATATCTTAATGCTTCTAAAACCAAACCTGACAACCATCCAATAACATATGTGAAATCCAAATCCTTCCCTTTCCAAACCTGAGACCCTTCAGATAGCATGTGGTGTGATATCTCAATGCTTCTAAAACCAAACATGAGAACCATCCTATAACATGAGATGTGAAATCCAAATCCTTCCCTTTCCAAACCTGAGACCCTTCCTATAGCTTGAGATGTGCTATCAAACTCCTTCCCATTCCAATCCTGAGATAGCTTGAGATGTGATATCCAACTCCTTCCCATTCCAATCCTGAGACCCTTCCTATACCATGAAATGTGATATCTCAATGCTTCTAATACCAAACCTGACACCCGTCCTAAAACATGAGATGTGAGATCCAAATCCTTGCCCTTCCAATCCTGAGACCCTTCCTATAGCATGATATGTGATATCACAATGCTTCTAATACCAAACCTGAGATCCTTCCTATAACATGAGATGTGTATCCAACTCCTTCCCATTCCAAACCTGAGACCCTTCCTATAGCATGAGATGTGATATCTTAATGCTTCTAAAACCAAACCTGAGAACCATCCAATAACATATGTGAAATCCAAATCCTTCCCTTTCCAAACCTGAGACCCTTCAGATAGCATGTGGTGTGATATCTCAATGCTTCTAAAACCAAACATGAGAACCATCCTATAACATGAGATGTGAAATCCAAATCCTTCCCTTTTCAAACCTGAGACCCTTCCTATAGCTTGAGATGTGCTATCAAACTCCTTCCCATTCCAATCCTGTGATAGCTTGAGATGTGATATCCAACTCCTTCCCATTCCAATCCTGAGACCCTTCCTATACCATGAGATGTGATATCTCAATGCTTCTAATACCAAACCTGAGACCCGTCCTAAAACATGAGATGTGAGATCCAAATCCCTCCCCTTCCAAACGTGAGACCCTTCCTATAGCTTGAGATGTGATATCAAACTCCTTCCCATTCCAATCCTGAGATAGCTTGAGATGTGATATCCAACTCCTTCCCATTCCAATCCTGAGACCCTTCCGATAGCATGAAATGTGATATCTCAATGCTTCTAATATGAAAACTGAGACCCTCCCTATAGCATGAGATGTGATATCTAAGTCCTTCCCATTCCTATCCTGAGACCGTTCCGATAGCAGAGATGTGATATCTCAATGCTTATACCAAACCTGAGACCCTTCCTATGGCATGAGATGTGATATCCAACTCCTTCCCATTCCAATCCTGAGACCCTTCCTATAGCATGAGATGTGATATCTCAATGCTTCTATCAAACTTGAGTCCCTTCCTTTAGCATGAGATGTGATATCCAACTCCTTCCCATTCCAATCCTGAGACCCTTCCTATAGCATGAGATGTGATATCTCAAAGCTTCTAATACCAAACCTGAGACCCTTCCTATGGCATGAGATGTGATATCCAACTCCTTCCCATTCCAATCCTGAGACCCTTCCTATAGCATGAGATGTGATATCTCAATGCTTCTATCAAACTTGAGTCCCTTCCTTTAGCATGAGATATGATATCCAAATCCTTCCCCTTTCAAACCTGACACCCTTCCTTTAGCATGAGATGTGATATCCAAATCCTTCCCATTCCAATCCTGAAACCCTTCCTATAGCATGAGATGTGATATCTCAATGTTTCTAATGAAAAACCTGAGACCCTTCCTATAGCAAGAGATGTGATATCCAAATCCTTCCCATTCCAATCCTGAGACCCTTCCTATAACATGAGATGTGATATCCAACTCCTTCCCATTCCAACCTGAGACCCTTCCTATAGCATGAGAAGGGATATCCAACTCCTTCCCATTCCAATCCTGAAACCCTTCCTATAGCATGAGATGTGATATCTCAATGTTTCTAATAAACAACCTGAGACCCTTCCTATAGCAAGAGATGTGACATCCAAATCTTTCCCATTCCAATCCTGAGATCCTTCCTATTGGATGAGATGTGATATCCAACTCCTTCCCATTCCAATCCTGAGACCCTTCCTATACCATGAGATGTGATATCTCAATGCTTCTAATACCAAACCTGAGACCCGTCCTAAAACATGAGATGTGAGATCCAAATCCTTCCCCTTCCAAACCTGAGACCCTTCCTATAGCTTGAGATGTGATATCAAACTCCTTCCCATTCCAATCCTGAGATAGCTTGAGATGTGATATCCAACTCCTTCCCATTCCAATCCTGAGACCCTTCCGATAGCATGAAATGTGATATCTCAATGCTTCTAATATGAAAACTGAGACCCTCCCTATAGCATGAGATGTGATATCTAAGTCCTTCCCATTCCTATCCTGAGACCCTTCCGATAGCAGAGATGTGATATCTCAATGCTTATACCAAACCTGAGACCCTTCCTATGGCATGAGATGTGATATCCAACTCCTTCCCATTCCAATCCTGAGACCCTTCCTATAGCATGAGATGTGATATCTCAATGCTTCTATCAAACTTGAGTCCCTTCCTTTAGCATGAGATGTGATATCCAACTCCTTCCCATTCCAATCCTGAGACCCTTCCTATAGCATGAGATGTGATATCTCAAAGCTTCTAATACCAAACCTGAGACCCTTCCTATGGCATGAGATGTGATATCCAACTCCTTCCCATTCCAATCCTGAGACCCTTCCTATAGCATGAGATGTGATATCTCAATGCTTCTATCAAACTTGAGTCCCTTCCTTTAGCATGAGATATGATATCCAAATCCTTCCCCTTTCAAACCTGACACCCTTCCTTTAGCATGAGATGTGATATCCAAATCCTTCCCATTCCAATCCTGAAACCCTTCCTGTAGCATGAGATGTGATATCTCAATGTTTCTAATGAAAAACCTGAGACCCTTCCTATAGCAAGAGATGTGATATCCAAATCCTTCCCATTCCAATCCTGAGACCCTTCCTATAACATGAGATGTGATATCCAACTCCTTCCCATTCCAACCTGAGACCCTTCCTATAGCATGAGAAGGGATATCCAACTCCTTCCCATTCCAATCCTGAAACCCTTCCTATAGCATGAGATGTGATATCTCAATGTTTCTAATAAACAACCTGAGACCCTTCCTATAGCAAGAGATGTGACATCCAAATCTTTCCCATTCCAATCCTGAGATCCTTCCTATTGGATGAGATGTGATATCCAACTCCTTCCCATTCCAATCCTGAGACCCTTCCTATACCATGAGATGTGATATCTCAATGCTTCTACCAAAACTGAGACCCTTCCTTAAGCATGAGATGTGATATCCAACTCCTTCCCATTCCAATCCTGAGACCCTTCCTATAGCATGAGATGTGATATCTCAATGCCTCTAATACCAAACCTGAGATTCTTCCTATAACATGAGATGTGATATCTCAATGCTTCTAATACCAAACCTGAGACCCTCCCTTTAGCATGAGATGTGATATCCGACTCCTTCCCATTCCAATCCTGAGACCCTTCTGATAGCATGAGATGTGATATCTCAATGCCTCTAATGCCAAACCTGAGATTCTTCCTATAACATGAGATGTGATATCTCAATGCTTCTAATACCAAACCTGAGACCCTCCCTTTAGCATGAGATGTGATATCCGACTCCTTCCCATTCCAATCCTGAGACCCTTCTGATAGCATGAGATGTGATATCTCAATGCCTATAATACCAAACCTGAGATCCTTCCGATAGCATGAGATGTGATATCTCAATGCTTCTAATACCAAACCTGAGATCCTTCCTATAACATGAGATGTGATATCCAAATCCTTCCCCTTCCAAACCTGAGACCCTCCCTTTAGCATGAGATGTGATATCCAACTCCTTCCCATTCCAATCCTGAGACCCTTCCGATAGCAGAGATGTGATATCTCAATGCTTATACCAAACCTGAGACCCTTCCTATAGCATGAGATGTCAAATACAACTCCTTCCGATTCCAATGCTGAGACCCTTCCTATAGCATGAGATGGGATATCTCAATGCTTATACCAAACCTGAGACCCTTCCGATAGCATGAGAAGTGGTATCCAACTCCTTCCGATTCCAATCCTGAGACCCTTCCGATAGCATGAGATGTGATATCTCAATGCTTCTAATACCAAACCTGAGATCCTTCCTATAACATGAGATGTGATATCCAACTCCTTCCCATTCCAATCCTGAGATAGCTTGAGATGTGATATCCAACTCCTTCCCATTCCAATCCTGAGACCCTTCCTATACCATGAGATGTGATATCTCAATGCTTCTAATACCAAACCTGACACCCGTTCTAAAACATGAGATGTGAGATCCAAATCCTTCCCCTTCCAAACCTGAGATCTTTCCTTTAGCATGAGATGTGATATCCAACTCCGTCCCATTCCAATCCTGAGACCCTTCCTATAGCATGAGATGTGATATCTTAATGCTTCTAAAACCAAACCTGACAACCATCCAATAACATATGTGAAATCCAAATCCTTCCCTTTCCAAACCTGAGACCCTTCAGATAGCATGTGGTGTGATATCTCAATGCTTCTAAAACCAAACATGAGAACCATCCTATAACATGAGATGTGAAATCCAAATCCTTCCCTTTCCAAACCTGAGACCCTTCCTATAGCTTGAGATGTGCTATCAAACTCCTTCCCATTCCAATCCTGAGATAGCTTGAGATGTGATATCCAACTCCTTCCCATTCCAATCCTGAGACCCTTCCTATACCATGAAATGTGATATCTCAATGCTTCTAATACCAAACCTGACACCCGTCCTAAAACATGAGATGTGAGATCCAAATCCTTGCCCTTCCAATCCTGAGACCCTTCCTATAGCATGATATGTGATATCACAATGCTTCTAATACCAAACCTGAGATCCTTCCTATAACATGAGATGTGTATCCAACTCCTTCCCATTCCAAACCTGAGACCCTTCCTATAGCATGAGATGTGATATCTTAATGCTTCTAAAACCAAACCTGAGAACCATCCAATAACATATGTGAAATCCAAATCCTTCCCTTTCCAAACCTGAGACCCATCAGATAGCATGTGGTGTGATATCTCAATGCTTCTAAAACCAAACATGAGAACCATCCTATAACATGAGATGTGAAATCCAAATCCTTCCCTTTTCAAACCTGAGACCCTTCCTATAGCTTGAAATGTGCTATCAAACTCCTTCCCATTCCAATCCTGTGATAGCTTGAGATGTGATATCCAACTCCTTCCCATTCCAATCCTGAGACCCTTCCTATACCATGAGATGTGATATCTCAATGCTTCTAATACCAAACCTGAGACCCGTCCTAAAACATGAGATGTGAGATCCAAATCCCTCCCCTTCCAAACGTGAGACCCTTCCTATAGCTTGAGATGTGATATCAAACTCCTTCCCATTCCAATCCTGAGATAGCTTGAGATGTGATATCCAACTCCTTCCCATTCCAATCCTGAGACCCTTCCGATAGCATGAAATGTGATATCTCAATGCTTCTAATATGAAAACTGAGACCCTCCCTATAGCATGAGATGTGATATCTAAGTCCTTCCCATTCCTATCCTGAGACCGTTCCGATAGCAGAGATGTGATATCTCAATGCTTATACCAAACCTGAGACCCTTCCTATGGCATGAGATGTGATATCCAACTCCTTCCCATTCCAATCCTGAGACCCTTCCTATAGCATGAGATGTGATATCTCAATGCTTCTATCAAACTTGAGTCCCTTCCTTTAGCATGAGATGTGATATCCAACTCCTTCCCATTCCAATCCTGAGACCCTTCCTATAGCATGAGATGTGATATCTCAAAGCTTCTAATACCAAACCTGAGACCCTTCCTATGGCATGAGATGTGATATCCAACTCCTTCCCATTCCAATCCTGAGACCCTTCCTATAGCATGAGATGTGATATCTCAATGCTTCTATCAAACTTGAGTCCCTTCCTTTAGCATGAGATATGATATCCAAATCCTTCCCCTTTCAAACCTGACACCCTTCCTTTAGCATGAGATGTGATATCCAAATCCTTCCCATTCCAATCCTGAAACCCTTCCTATAGCATGAGATGTGATATCTCAATGTTTCTAATGAAAAACCTGAGACCCTTCCTATAGCAAGAGATGTGATATCCAAATCCTTCCCATTCCAATCCTGAGACCCTTCCTATAACATGAGATGTGATATCCAACTCCTTCCCATTCCAACCTGAGACCCTTCCGATAGCATGAGAAGGGATATCCAACTCCTTCCCATTCCAATCCTGAAACCCTTCCTATAGCATGAGATGTGATATCTCAATGTTTCTAATAAACAACCTGAGACCCTTCCTATAGCAAGAGATGTGACATCCAAATCTTTCCCATTCCAATCCTGAGATCCTTCCTATTGGATGAGATGTGATATCCAACTCCTTCCCATTCCAATCCTGAGACCCTTCCTATACCATGAGATGTGATATCTCAATGCTTCTAATACCAAACCTGAGACCCGTCCTAAAACATGAGATGTGAGATCCAAATCCTTCCCCTTCCAAACCTGAGACCCTTCCTATAGCTTGAGATGTGATATCAAACTCCTTCCCATTCCAATCCTGAGATAGCTTGAGATGTGATATCCAACTCCTTCCCATTCCAATCCTGAGACCCTTCCGATAGCATGAAATGTGATATCTCAATGCTTCTAATATGAAAACTGAGACCCTCCCTATAGCATGAGATGTGATATCTAAGTCCTTCCCATTCCTATCCTGAGACCCTTCCGATAGCAGAGATGTGATATCTCAATGCTTATACCAAACCTGAGACCCTTCCTATGGCATGAGATGTGATATCCAACTCCTTCCCATTCCAATCCTGAGACCCTTCCTATAGCATGAGATGTGATATCTCAATGCTTCTATCAAACTTGAGTCCCTTCCTTTAGCATGAGATGTGATATCCAACTCCTTCCCATTCCAATCCTGAGACCCTTCCTATAGCATGAGATGTGATATCTCAAAGCTTCTAATACCAAACCTGAGACCCTTCCTATGGCATGAGATGTGATATCCAACTCCTTCCCATTCCAATCCTGAGACCCTTCCTATAGCATGAGATGTGATATCTCAATGCTTCTATCAAACTTGAGTCCCTTCCTTTAGCATGAGATATGATATCCAAATCCTTCCCCTTTCAAACCTGACACCCTTCCTTTAGCATGAGATGTGATATCCAAATCCTTCCCATTCCAATCCTGAAACCCTTCCTGTAGCATGAGATGTGATATCTCAATGTTTCTAATGAAAAACCTGAGACCCTTCCTATAGCAAGAGATGTGATATCCAAATCCTTCCCATTCCAATCCTGAGACCCTTCCTATAACATGAGATGTGATATCCAACTCCTTCCCATTCCAACCTGAGACCCTTCCTATAGCATGAGAAGGGATATCCAACTCCTTCCCATTCCAATCCTGAAACCCTTCCTATAGCATGAGATGTGATATCTCAATGTTTCTAATAAACAACCTGAGACCCTTCCTATAGCAAGAGATGTGACATCCAAATCTTTCCCATTCCAATCCTGAGATCCTTCCTATTGGATGAGATGTGATATCCAACTCCTTCCCATTCCAATCCTGAGACCCTTCCTATACCATGAGATGTGATATCTCAATGCTTCTACCAAAACTGAGACCCTTCCTTAAGCATGAGAAGTGATATCCAACTCCTTCCCATTCCAATCCTGAGACCCTTCCTATAGCATGAGATGTGATATCTCAATGCCTCTAATACCAAACCTGAGATTCTTCCTATAACATGAGATGTGATATCTCAATGCTTCTAATACCAAACCTGAGACCCTCCCTTTAGCATGACATGTGATATCCGACTCCTTCCCATTCCAATCCTGAGACCCTTCTGATAGCATGAGATGTGATATCTCAATGCCTCTAATACCAAACCTGAGATTCTTCCTATAACATGAGATGTGATATCTCAATGCTTCTAATACCAAACCTGAGACCCTCCCTTTAGCATGAGATGTGATATCCGACTCCTTCCCATTCCAATCCTGAGACCCTTCTGATAGCATGAGATGTGATATCTCAATGCCTATAATACCAAACCTGAGATCCTTCCGATAGCATGAGATGTGATATCTCAATGCTTCTAATACCAAACCTGAGATCCTTCCTATAACATGAGATGTGATATCCAAATCCTTCCCCTTCCAAACCTGAGACCCTCCCTTTAGCATGAGATGTGATATCCAACTCCTTCCCATTCCAATCCTGAGACCCTTCCGATAGCAGAGATGTGATATCTCAATGCTTATACCAAACCTGAGACCCTTCCTATAGCATGAGATGTCAAATACAACTCCTTCCGATTCCAATGCTGAGACCCTTCCTATAGCATGAGATGGGATATCTCAATGCTTATACCAAACCTGAGACCCTTCCGATAGCATGAGAAGTGGTATCCAACTCCTTCCGATTCCAATCCTGAGACCCTTCCGATAGCATGAGATGTGATATCTCAATGCTTCTAATACCAAACCTGAGATCCTTCCTATAACATGAGATGTGATATCCAACTCCTTCCCATTCCAATCCTGAGATAGCTTGAGATGTGATATCCAACTCCTTCCCATTCCAATCCTGAGACCCTTCCTATACCATGAGATGTGATATCTCAATGCTTCTAATACCAAACCTGACACCCGTTCTAAAACATGAGATGTGAGATCCAAATCCTTCCCCTTCCAAACCTGAGATCTTTCCTTTAGCATGAGATGTGATATCCAACTCCGTCCCATTCCAATCCTGAGATCCTTCCTATAGCATGAGATGTGATATCTTAATGCTTCTAAAACCAAACCTGACAACCATCCAATAACATATGTGAAATCCAAATCCTTCCCTTTCCAAACCTGAGACCCTTCAGATAGCATGTGGTGTGATATCTCAATGCTTCTAAAACCAAACATGAGAACCATCCTATAACATGAGATGTGAAATCCAAATCCTTCCCTTTCCAAACCTGAGACCCTTCCTATAGCTTGAGATGTGCTATCAAACTCCTTCCCATTCCAATCCTGAGATAGCTTGAGATGTGATATCCAACTCCTTCCCATTCCAATCCTGAGACCCTTCCTATACCATGAGATGTGATATCTCAATGCTTCTAATACCAAACCTGACACCCGTCCTAAAACATGAGATGTGAGATCCAAATCCTTGCCCTTCCAATCCTGAGACCCTTCCTATAGCATGATATGTGATATCACAATGCTTCTAATACCAAACCTGAGATCCTTCCTATAACATGAGATGTGTATCCAACTCCTTCCCATTCCAAACCTGAGACCCTTCCTATAGCATGAGATGTGATATCTTAATGCTTCTAAAACCAAACCTGAGAACCATCCAATAACATATGTGAAATCCAAATCCTTCCCTTTCCAAACCTGAGACCCTTCAGATAGCATGTGGTGTGATATCTCAATGCTTCTAAAACCAAACATGAGAACCATCCTATAACATGAGATGTGAAATCCAAATCCTTCCCTTTCCAAACCTGAGACCCTTCCTATAGCTTGAGATGTGCTATCAAACTCCTTCCCATTCCAATCCTGTGATAGCTTGAGATGTGATATCCAACTCCTTCCCATTCCAATCCTGAGACCCTTCCTATACCATGAGATGTGATATCTCAATGCTTCTAATACCAAACCTGAGACCCGTCCTAAAACATGAGATGTGAGATCCAAATCCCTCCCCTTCCAAACGTGAGACCCTTCCTATAGCTTGAGATGTGATATCAAACTCCTTCCCATTCCAATCCTGAGATAGCTTGAGATGTGATATCCAACTCCTTCCCATTCCAATCCTGAGACCCTTCCGATAGCATGAAATGTGATATCTCAATGCTTCTAATATGAAAACTGAGACCCTCCCTATAGCATGAGATGTGATATCTAAGTCCTTCCCATTCCTATCCTGAGACCGTTCCGATAGCAGAGATGTGATATCTCAATGCTTATACCAAACCTGAGACCCTTCCTATGGCATGAGATGTGATATCCAACTCCTTCCCATTCCAATCCTGAGACCCTTCCTATAGCATGAGATGTGATATCTCAATGCTTCTATCAAACTTGAGTCCCTTCCTTTAGCATGAGATGTGATATCCAACTCCTTCCCATTCCAATCCTGAGACCCTTCCTATAGCATGAGATGTGATATCTCAAAGCTTCTAATACCAAACCTGAGACCCTTCCTATGGCATGAGATGTGATATCCAACTCCTTCCCATTCCAATCCTGAGACCCTTCCTATAGCATGAGATGTGATATCTCAATGCTTCTATCAAACTTGAGTCCCTTCCTTTACCATGAGATATGATATCCAAATCCTTCCCCTTTCAAACCTGACACCCTTCCTTTAGCATGAGACGTGATATCCAAATCCTTCCCATTCCAATCCTGAAACCCTTCCTATAGCATGAGATGTGATATCTCAATGTTTCTAATAAAAAACCTGAGACCCTTCCTATAGCAAGAGATGTGATATCCAAATCCTTCCCATTCCAATCCTGAGACCCTTCCTATAACATGAGATGTGATATCCAACTCCTTCCCATTCCAACCTGAGACCCTTCCTATAGCATGAGAAGGGATATCCAACTCCTTCCCATTCCAATCCTGAAACCCTTCCTATAGCATGAGATGTGATATCTCAATGTTTCTAATAAACAACCTGAGACCCTTCCTATAGCAAGAGATGTGACATCCAAATCTTTCCCATTCCAATCCTGAGATCCTTCCTATTGGATGAGATGTGATATCCAACTCCTTCCCATTCCAATCCTGAGACCCTTCCTATACCATCAGATGTGATATCTCAATGCTTCTACCAAAACTGAGACCCTTCCTTAAGCATGAGATGTGATATCCAACTCCTTCCCATTCCAATCCTGAGACCCTTCCTATAGCATGAGATGTGATATCTCAATGCCTCTAATACCAAACCTGAGATTCTTCCTATAACATGAGATGTGATATCTCAATGCTTCTAATACCAAACCTGAGACCCTCCCTTTAGCATGAGATGTGATATCCGACTCCTTCCCATTCCAATCCTGAGACCTTTCTGATAGCATGAGATGTGATATCTCAATGCCTCTAATACCAAACCTGAGATTCTTCCTATAACATGAGATGTGATATCTCAATGCTTCTAATACCAAACCTGAGACCCTCCCTTTAGCATGAGATGTGATATCCGACTCCTTCCCATTCCAATCCTGAGACCCTTCTGATAGCATGAGATGTGATATCTCAATGCCTATAATACCAAACCTGAGATCCTTCCGATAGCATGAGATGTGATATCTCAATGCTTCTAATACCAAACCTGAGATCCTTCCTATAACATGAGATGTGATATCCAAATCCTTCCCCTTCCAAACCTGAGACCCTCCCTTTAGCATGAGATGTGATATCCAACTCCTTCCCATTCCAATCCTGAGACCCTTCCGATAGCAGAGATGTGATATCTCAATGCTTATACCAAACCTGAGACCCTTCCTATGGCATGAGATGTCAAATACAACTCCTTCCGATTCCAATGCTGAGACCCTTCCTATAGCATGAGATGGGATATCTCAATGCTTATACCAAACCTGAGACCCTTCCGATAGCATGAGAAGTGGTATCCAACTCCTTCCGATTCCAATCCTGAGACCCTTCCTATAGCATGAGATGTGATATCTCAATGCTTCTAATACCAAACCTGAGATCCTTCCTATAACATGAGATGTGATATCCAACTCCTTCCTATTCCAATCCTGATATAGCTTGAGATGTGATATCTGTTAGGAAAGATTTCGTTATTGTAGGGAACTTTCCTTCCATGTGGCAACCCCTAAACTTTTTGCTATTGTTTTCAACCTGTTTTCTTGACTTTGCCAGAGAAGTGCAGCCTTCTGCCGTACTCCTCTGGGCTTTCGCTCCTTTCTTACGGGGAAACTGACATGCCCTTAAGACAGTCAGTACCGGGGAACGCTGTTTCCCGTAGTTTCTTTTACCGTGTCGCCATTTTAGTGCAACACGACACAAGAGGGCACTGTAAGCTAAGTTACAGCTCTCTTGGGTCTCTAGCCTTCTACAGACCCTAGACACTCTTGTAGGATGGTTTTTGGATCGGTGCAAGTCATTCAGGGACTGGGCTGGTGGCAGCGATCATTTGGTTTATTTTGAGCTCCTTTTGCCGTTCTGAGCACCTTTTTGCCGCGAACACAAAAGGGTGGCCCGGCTACCCAAAATGGCCGGACCACGAGGCTCCTTTGTCTCGTCCACTGTCCGTCTTGCTCCCTTTACCTTCCCCCGGGTCAGGCGACCCGGGGCCTTCCTTATTTGGGCATGTAGTTTCCCGCGAAACACGGTTGCTTTCGCGGGCTTCTACATGTCGTTTGAGTGCCCCCAGGATGTGGGCTGGGCTGTCTGGTCCCAATACACATCCTGGGTGCCAGAGAGTCTAGGGTGGTGTGAATGCCTGGGACCACTGTGGTCCGTGATTGGTCCACGTATGGTATGTGTGTTGATGAGCGGATCTCCCATTGGCTCCCCTCCGTTTTGGCGCGAAGGGAACCGTGGATAAGAGGGAGCTGGAAACACCACTACCATGTCGATCTCCTGAGTTCTTACGAACCCAGGGATACAGGAGCCAAGTATCCTGCGAACACGAGGCTGGACCGAGGAATCGCTGGTGACCCCCTGAAGAACTTCTGCTCCTCATTGCTGTCGTCCGGTGAAGCCCTTTCCACCTAAGATCGAACAAGAAGGCCTGTACTGGCGCTTCGACCTATTGGAATAGCAGGACCAGCTATTCCCGGCACCTTCATCAACTCCTGCCGTAAGCCTTCGGAAGTGTCTCTGGGCCATCCAGTTGACTGACCAGCTTACTAAGGAGTCCTGCTCTGTAATCGCCGACAGGTTGGGTGGTATTCTGAGTCCGGGGCACGCTCACACGCTTCGTTTGCTTAGCAACCCTAAGCTAGAGGTGAACGGTGCTCGTTTGGCTTGAATACACCCGGCCGTTCCGTTGCCTTGCCGTGGCGACAAAACTGTGCAGGATTCTTCGATCGGGACGTCTTTTTACTCTGCACGACGACGAGACGTTCCCTGCTCTTCAGAACCTGCCAGAAGCTGCATCTATCGAGGAGAAGCTCGGGCCTGCTTGCTTCGGGGACCGGTGAGTAGATTAGCTAGGATCTGGTCGCCCTCCTGCAGTGCCCCTTGCTTTTCCCCGCTGTAAATACAGCACCCCTTGTCCGTACTCGCGCCCTACTTCTGCCTCACAGTGGAGGCTGCGCTAGAGTCGCGGACCGTGTTCTCCTTCATTAGGGCACCCTACAGAGCTGTCCAACGTCCTCCGAAGAGCTTCACCTTCTGCCCATTGGCACCGGCGTGTGCAGGTACTTTTGAGCGCTAGGCTCCACTCTTCGTAGGGATTGGACTACCATCTAGTTAGGGGCCTCAGAAGGCGGACATATCACACGCATTGGTTCGCACTGCCTGTTTTCCTTCCCCTGCAGGTGGATAACATATTTCGTGCTGCTAATGCTGTGAAACTGTGTATTCTGTATATATATTGGGTGGATAGTGTATGTGTTGGTTTAATATCGTTGTATATTGCTGCTTTTACTGTGGTTATTAGTTTCAAGGCCTTATAATAAATGTGTATCTATTTTTGATATAAACAACTGTTTGGAGTAGTTTGTAAGCGCTCTTGCTTTGTGTGCTCACTGCGGGCTTTCAGTCACCCTCACCCCTCTTGAGACCTAGTCTTGACCGCCGCGATCGCTACCTTGATTGGTCTGGCTTGTCCAGAGGTTACCCTGTTCCAAGTAATTAGGTTGGCCTTCTGAACTTCTGCGCCACCAGGACAGAGTTCAGAAATCCGTCTTAACAAATTGGTGTACAGCGGTGGGATACGACTGAAGGTATCCAGTGTTGCGCACGAGCTAAGGCGTTTTCAGGTTATTCCAACCAGGACACGCAGTAAAGTATTGAATATAACGTTAAAAAGGCCATAGTCCTATCAACAGTATGGAAACGAATACTTTATTAACCTTAAATGCTTCGAAATCTGAAACATTGAAGAAGATGTGTGCGGAGAGAGGGGTTTCCTCTCAAGGCACTAAATTGGAAATGATCCAGAGAATCGTGGCGTGGCAAGAAGCGCAGCTTGACGCTATAACTTCCGAGGACAGTGCAGAAGGTGGTGGGGCTGCTCTCACTGGCAGAACCGACGGTTCTGCCGCTGCACTGATCCATCACGACCACGAGGACAGGGAGGATGTAATGTCTAACGTTTCCTCTGCCAGTGTTGATGGGGAGGCTATGCTTGAATTCAAGAAGCAAGAGCTGCGGTTTAGGCAGCAGGAGCTTGAATTCAGCATAGCCAAACTGAAAATCGACCAGGCAGAAAAACAAAAAGACAGGAATCACCAGTTGGAACTGGCCAAGCTTCAGTTCGCAAATGGGTCCAAGGGTCCTGGACATGGTTCTGGGGCTTCCTCTCATCCACGGTTTCCAAAAGATCTGCTCAGTGTGTATGAGGAACGAAATGACATTATGGACTGGTTAAATGCGTTTGAGTATGCATGCGAGGTTCAAGAGGTTGATAATGCGGATAAGATTGCATGGTTACTCAGCAGACTGCCCCATTCTGGTTGCAGTGCCATTATGGAAATGTCGAAGGCTGAGCGCGCTGATTTTGCAATGTTGAAGCAGACTCTAATTTTAAAGTTTGGGAAGACTCCGACCCAATATTTGAAAAGGTTTAGAGAATATAAGAAAAAGGAAGGTGGTACTTGGGTGTCGTATGTAGCTGAGTCCCTGAAAAACTTGACTGGCTGGGTTGAAGGTTATAAGGTTTCTACCTTCGAAGGCATGATCAATCTGGTCATGCTGGAACACATTTTTGCTTCTTCTTCCCCGGAGCTTAAGCAGCATTTGGCCGATTCGAAGGAGATAGATCCTAAGAAGCTGGCCATTGCAGCAGACTTATGGGTGTCACATCGAGTGTCCCATAAGGACAAAACTCATCCTGATAAGCAGGAGGAAGGGAAAAAGTACAAGGATGTGGTGGGTGGGGAATCTGCTAAATCTTCTTCCCAAAAGGGCCACAAAAAGAAAAATAAGGGTAAGCCATACGAGAACTCACAGGGTAGCGGAGGTTCGCCTCCGAAACAGAACTCTGGTTATAATAAGCCTCCCTACGTAAACAGACCCAATGGGGCTTGTTTTTCTTGTGGAGCAACTGACCATGTGAAGGGGGATCCCCGTTGTAAGGTTAGACCTTTGGGGGTCCACTCCGCTAATCTGGCCTTCTCCTCCTACGAGGAAGAAGAGATTACAGGAGCATCCTTCTCCTCAGACTCATTTCCCAGCGGAATAGAGGCTGAGGTAGTTTTAGTGTCCCTGGGTTCCTGGGAGCCTAAAGTCGCAGAGGCGTATGCTAGGATTCCGGATAATACCAAGCACTACTTTAAAGACAGTGTGCTGATCAATGGAGTGGATACTCCAGCTCTTAGGGATAGTGGGTGCAGTCGAACTGTAGTGGATTCTACCTTGGTAGACTCAGAGGAAGTTGCCAGAGCTCCTCTGATGCCCACTAAGTTGGCTGACGGCCCCCTCCGTATGTTTCCCGTGATCCCTGTTAATCTAACTTTAAATGGTACAGCAGTTAGGATTCCAGTGAGCATTCAGAGAAACGTCCCGGGAAAGGTCTTGTTGGGCAATGATCTCAGAGCTCTAGGGCTCGTAGGAGACACTGCCGAAAGACCCTACACACGGTCTCAAGCACGGGCAGCATTGGCCAAGTCCAATACGCCGCCCCAGCCGAAGGGGAAACCCAAGGCGAAAGGAGTCAACAAGTCCCGACGGGGGAAAGAGAATATTCCCCCGAGCTCGCCTACCACTGCGGTGGAGGGAGTTGGTCAATCGCCCGAGCCTGACGAGGAGGTGGCGATGCCTGAAGTGTTCGACCCCAACGACCATCCTGAACTAAAAGACTTGTTAGTTGAAGGAGGTCCTGATAGGGACGACTTCAGTAAGGGCCAACGTGAGTGCCCATCTCTGGAAGGCCTAAGGAGACAGGCCTGCTCCCAGCTTGAGGGGGAACCTCCTGGGAAGCATCGGATTTATTGGGAAGGTGGACTCCTGTACAGTGAGCCCACAGAGTCTACAGAAGGAGACCATAGGAGGTTGGTGGTTCCCCTTTCTGTTAGACCCTTCCTCCTGCAGTTGGCGCATGAAGTTCCCCTTGCTGGTCACCTTGGAATGAAGAGGACCAAGCAAAGGTTATCTATGCACTTCTACTGGCCCAAGATGGGGGTGCAAGTAGAAAGTCACTGCAGGAGTTGTGCCTCCTGCCAGTTGTCTGGTAGGGTTGGCGCAACAATCCAAGCTCCGTTGGTACCGCTCCCAGTTGTGGGGGTACCATTTGAAAGGGTAGGGATCAACATCGTTGGTCCCCTTGACCCGCAAACATCCTCAGGCCATAGGTTTATCCTGGTGCTGGTCGACCATGCAACCAGGTATCCTGAGGCCATCCCATTAAAGACTGTAACTGCCAAGTCAGTTGCAAAAGCTTTACTCGGCATATTTACTAGGGTTGGCTTCCCTAAAGAAGTTGTGTCAGATCGTGGCAGCAACTTTATGTCGAAGTATATGCAGGCTATGTGGAAAGAATGTGGGGTCACCTACAAGTTCTCTTCTGCATATCACCCCCAGACCAATGGTCTGGTGGAACGTTTCAACAGAACGTTAAAGAGCATGATTGGGGCTCTGGAGGAGCCCCAGAGAAGAAAATGGGATCTTCTTTTACCATGCGTGCTGTTTGCCTACAGAGAGGTACCACAGGAGGGTGGTGGCTTCAGCCCCTTCGAACTTCTGTTCGGTCATCCCGTACGGGGACCCTTAGCCATCGTCAAAGAGGGATGGGAGATGCCCACTCCCCCTGTTACTACCAATGTAGTTGACTATGTGCTAGGGCTCAGAAAACGGATGGTACTCCTGATGGGCTTGGCTAGTGAAAAGTTGAAGGCAGGACAAGCGCTGGTGAAACATTGGTACGACCAGAAAGCTTCCTTAATTCACTTTACCCCTGGTCAGCAAGTCCTGATCATGAACCCTATAAGGCCTCGCGCTTTACAGGACAAATGGTCAGGCCCTTACACAGTGGTGGAGCCCCTGGGTGAGGTGAACTATTTAGTGGACCTTGGAAGGCCTGGACAGGCTCCAAAAGTGTTCCACGTAAATAGGCTGAAGGCTTTCGTCCCAAGAGTCGAAATCGCAGCACTGCTACTGGCGTCAGACGTTGAGGAAGAGGAGTCAGAACCTCTTCCCGACCTGTTCCAAAGCGGTCCTTCAGATAGCTCCGTTGAGGGTGTCCGAGTGGCCCCTCACCTGACTTCTGATCAGCAGGCTGAGGTGAAAAGTTTGCTTAGGCAGTTTTCCCCCCTGTTTTCACAGTCGCCTGGTTTGACACCTTGGTGCAAACATAACATTGACACAGGAGACAGTGTACCTACCAAAAGTAGGGGATACAGGATGTCGGATAAAGTGCGGTCTTATATTAAGACCGAGGTCAACAAGATGTTAGACCTTGGGGTGATTGAACCCTCTAGTAGTCCTTGGTCCAGTCCTGTGGTATTGGTTCCAAAGGCAGGCACTTCTGAATTGAGGTTCTGCGTGGATTACAGGGCTCTGAATGCTGTCACCAAGACAGACGCTCACCCCTTGCCTCGAACTGACGAGCTGGTGGATACCTTGGGTGCCTCCAAGTACCTCAGCACGTTTGACCTGACTGCGGGCTATTGGCAAATAGCTTTAGCAGAACATGCCAAGGAGAAGACAGCATTTTCAACTCCCGACGGGCTTTACCAATTCCGGGTAATGCCGTTCGGATTGAAGAATGCACCTGCCACGTTCCAGAGGCTTGTGAATCATGTGTTGAATGGGTTGGACGAATTCTGTCTTGCATATCTGGACGATATAGCAGTTTTCAGTGCCACCTGGGAAGACCATGTGAAACACCTCGGGATTGTGCTCCAGGCTCTTCAGAAAGCCCACTTGACCATAAAGGCGAGTAAATGCCAGATTGGACAAGGCTCAGTGGTTTACCTTGGGCATGAAGTAGGAGGAGGAAGGATACAGCCTCTCCCCAGTAAAGTACAAGCAGTACAAGACTGGCCTACCCCCACTACACAAACCCAAGTGAGAGCCTTCTTAGGACTCACGGGTTATTACCGCAATTTTATGGCAGACTATGGCACCATAGCTGCTCCTCTGACTGCCCTCACAACTCCGAAGAAACCCAAGAAGGTAACTTGGACTGACGAGTGTGAGAAGGCCTTCAATGGCTTGAAAGACTCCTTGTGCCAGGCCCCTGTGCTCAGGGCCCCTGATTATCAAAGACCTTTTATCGTGCAGACGGATGCCTCTGACACTGGGATAGGAGCTGTACTATCACAAGTAGATGAGAAGGGTAAGGAACACCCTATCGGTTTTATTAGTCGCCAGCTTAAGGACAGAGAGCTCAGATGGTCCACGGTAGAGAAAGAATGTTTCTCTGTTGTGTGGGCCCTAAGGAAGCTGCGGCCCTACCTCTATGGGACCCACTTCACTGTGCAGACTGACCATAAGCCGTTAAAGTGGCTAATGAACATGAAGGGGGAGAATCCAAAGTTGCTTAGGTGGTCCATAAGTCTACAAGGCTTCGACTTCACTATTGAGCATAGGCCAGGTGTCCAACATAGCAATGCTGATGGGTTGTCCAGAATGTTTTACCGACCTGAACAAGAGACTCATCCAGGGGTGGATTAGTTCCCCCTGTCCATAGTCTGGGAGGGGCGAGTGTTAGGAAAGATTTCGTTATTGTAGGGAACTTTCCTTCCATGTGGCAACCCCTAAACTTTTTGCTATTGTTTTCAACCTGTTTTCTTGACTTTGCCAGAGAAGTGCAGCCTTCTGCCGTACTCCTCTGGGCTTTCGCTCCTTTCTTACGGGGAAACTGACATGCCCTTAAGACAGTCAGTACCGGGGAACGCTGTTTCCCGTAGTTTCTTTTACTGTGTCGCCATTTTAGTGCAACACGACACAAGAGGGCACTGTAAGGTAAGTTACAGCTCTCTTGGGTCTCTAGCCTTCTACAGACCCTAGACACTCTTGTAGGATGGTTTTTGGATCGGTGCAAGTCATTCAGGGACTGGGCTGGTGGCAGCGATCATTTGGTTTATTTTGAGCTCCTTTTGCCGTTCTGAGCAACTTTTTGCCGCGAACACAAAAGGGTGGCCCGGCTACCCAAAATGGCCGGACCACGAGGCTCCTTTGTCTCGTCCACTGTCCGTCTTGCTCCCTTTACCTTCCCCCGGGTCAGGCGACCCGGGGCCTTCCTTATTTGGGCATGTAGTTTCCCGCGAAACACGGTTGCTTTCGCGGGCTTCTACATGTCGTTTGAGTGCCCCCAGGATGTGGGCTGGGCTGTCTGGTCCCAATACACATCCTGGGTGCCAGAGAGTCTAGGGTGGTGTGAATGCCTGGGACCACTGTGGTCCGTGATTGGTCCACGTATGGTATGTGTGTTGATGAGCGGATCTCCCATTGGCTCCCCTCCGTTTTGGCGCGAAGGGAACCGTGGATAAGAGGGAGCTGGAAACACCACTACCATGTCGATCTCCTGAGTTCTTACGAACCCAGGGATACAGGAGCCAAGTATCCTGCGAACACGAGGCTGGACCGAGGAATCGCTGGTGACCCCCTGAAGAACTTCTGCTCCTCATTGCTGTCGTCCGGTGAAGCCCTTTCCACCTAAGATCGAACAAGAAGGCCTGTACTGGCGCTTCGACCTATTGGAATAGCAGGACCAGCTATTCCCGGCACCTTCATCAACTCCTGCCGTAAGCCTTCGGAAGTGTCTCTGGGCCATCCAGTTGACTGACCAGCTTACTAAGGAGTCCTGCTCTGTAATCGCCGACAGGTTGGGTGGTATTCTGAGTCCGGGGCACGCTCACACGCTTCGTTTGCTTAGCAACCCTAAGCTAGAGGTGAACGGTGCTCGTTTGGCTTGAATACACCCGGCCGTTCCGTTGCCTTGCCGTGGCGACAAAACTGTGCAGGATTCTTCGATCGGGACGTCTTTTTACTCTGCACGACGACGAGACGTTCCCTGCTCTTCAGAACCTGCCAGAAGCTGCATCTATCGAGGAGAAGCTCGGGCCTGCTTGCTTCGGGGACCGGTGAGTAGATTAGCTAGGATCTGGTCGCCCTCCTGCAGTGCCCCTTGCTTTTCCCCGCTGTAAATACAGCACCCCTTGTCCGTACTCGCGCCCTACTTCTGCCTCACAGTGGAGGCTGCGCTAGAGTCGCGGACCGTGTTCTCCTTCATTAGGGCACCCTACAGAGCTGTCCAACGTCCTCCGAAGAGCTTCACCTTCTGCCCATTGGCACCGGCGTGTGCAGGTACTTTTGAGCGCTAGGCTCCACTCTTCGTAGGGATTGGACTACCATCTAGTTAGGGGCATCAGAAGGCGGACATATCACACGCATTGGTTCGCACTGCCTGTTTTCCTTCCCCTGCAGGTGGATAACATATTTCGTGCTGCTAATGCTGTGAAACTGTGTATTCTGTATATATATTGGGTGGATAGTGTATGTGTTGGTTTAATATCGTTGTATATTGCTGCTTTTACTGTGGTTATTAGTTTCAAGGCCTTATAATAAATGTGTATCTATTTTTGATATAAACAACTGTTTGGAGTAGTTTGTAAGCGCTCTTGCTTTGTGTGCTCACTGCGGGCTTTCAGTCACCCTCACCCCTCTTGAGACCTAGTCTTGACCGCCGCGATCGCTACCTTGATTGGTCTGGCTTGTCCAGAGGTTACCCTGTTCCAAGTAATTAGGTTGGCCTTCTGAACTTCTGCGCCACCAGGACAGAGTTCAGAAATCCGTCTTAACAATATCCAACTCCTTCCCATTCCAATCCTGAGACCCTTCCTATACCATGAGATGTGATATCTCAATGCTCCTAATACCAAACCTGACACCCGTCCTAAAACATGAGATGTGAGATCCAAATCCTTCCCCTTCCAAACCTGAGATCTTTCCTTTAGCATGAGATGTGATATCCAACTCCGTCCCATTCCAATCCTGAGACCCTTCCTATAGCATGAGATGTGATATCTTAATGCTTCTAAAACCAAACCTGACAACCATCCAATAACATATGTGAAATCCAAATCCTTCCCTTTCCAAACCTGAGACCCTTCAGATAGCATGTGGTGTGATATCTCAATGCTTCTAAAACCAAACATGAGAACCATCCTATAACATGAGATGTGAAATCCAAATCCTTCCCTTTCCAAACCTGAGACCCTTCCTATAGCTTGAGATGTGCTATCAAACTCCTTCCCATTCCAATCCTGAGATAGCTTGAGATGTGATATCCAACTCCTTCCCATTCCAATCCTGAGACCCTTCCTATACCATGAGATTTGATATCTCAATGCTTCTAATACCAAACCTGACACCCGTCCTAAAACATAAGATGTGAGATCCAAATCCTTCCCCTTCCAATCCTGAGACCCTTCCTATAGCATGATATGTGATATCACAATGCTTCTAATACCAAACCTGAGATCCTTCCTATAACATGAGATGTGTATCCAACTCCTTCCCATTCCAAACCTGAGACCCTTCCTATAGCATGAGATGTGATATCTTAATGCTTCTAAAACCAAACCTGAGAACCATCCAATAACATATGTGAAATCCAAATCCTTCCCTTTCCAAACCTGAGACCCTCCAGATAGCATGTGGTGTGATATCTCAATGCTTCTAAAACCAAACATGAGAACCATCCTATAACATGAGATGTGAAATCCAAATCCTTCCCTTTCCAAACCTGAGACCCTTCCTATAGCTTGAGATGTGCTATCAAACTCCTTCCCATTCCAATCCTGTGATAGCTTGAGATGTGATATCCAACTCCTTCCCATTCCAATTCTGAGACCCTTCCTATACCATGAGATGTGATATCTCAATGCTTCTAATACCAAACCTGAGACCCGTCCTAAAACATGAGATGTGAGATCCAAATCCTTCCCCTTCCAAACCTGAGACCCTTCCTATAGCATGAGATGTGATATCAAACTCCTTCCCATTCCAATCCTGAGATAGCTTGAGATGTGATATCCAACTCCTTCCCATTCCAATCCTGAGACCCTTCCGATAGCATGAAATGTGATATCTCAATGCTTCTAATATGAAAACTGAGACCCTCCCTATAGCATGAGATGTGATATCTAAGTCCTTCCCATTCCTATCCTGAGACCCTTCCGATAGCAGAGATGTGATATCTCAATGCTTATACCAAACCTGAGACCCTTCCTATGGCATGAGATGTGATATCCAACTCCTTCCCATTCCAATCCTGAGACCCTTCCTATAGCATGAGATGTGATATCTCAATGCTTCTATCAAACTTGAGTCCCTTCCTTTAGCATGAGATGTGATATCCAACTCCTTCCCATTCCAATCCTGAGACCCTTCATATAGCATGAGATGTGATATCTCAAAGCTTCTAATACCAAACCTGAGACCCTTCCTATGGCATGAGATGTGATATCCAACTCCTTCCCATTCCAATCCTGAGACCCTTCCTATAGCATGAGATGTGATATCTCAATGCTTCTATCAAACTTGAGTCCCTTCCTTTAGCATGAGATATGATATCCAAATCCTTCCCCTTTCAAACCTGACACCCTTCCTTTAGCATGAGATGTGATATCCAAATCCTTCCCATTCCAATTCTGAAACCCTTCCTATAGCATGAGATGTGATATCTCAATGTTTCTAATAAAAAACCTGAGACCCTTCCTATAGCAAGAGATGTGATATCCAAATCCTTCCCATTCCAATCCTGAGACCCTTCCTATAACATGAGATGTGATATCCAACTCCTTCCCATTCCAACCTGAGACCCTTCCTATAGCATGAGAAGGGATATCCAACTCCTTCCCATTCCAATCCTGAAACCCTTCCTATAGCATGAGATGTGATATCTCAATGTTTCTAATAAACAACCTGAGACCCTTCCTATAGCAAGAGATGTGACATCCAAATCTTTCCCATTCCAATCCTGAGATCCTTCCTATTGGATGAGATGTGATATCCAACTCCTTCCCATTCCAATCCTGAGACCCTTCCTATACCATGAGATGTGATATCTCAATGCTTCTACCAAAACTGAGACCCTTCCTTAAGCATGAGATGTGATATCCAACTCCTTCCCATTCCAATCCTGAGACCCTTCCTATAGCATGAGATGTGATATCTCAATGCCTCTAATACCAAACCTGAGATTCTTCCTATAACATGAGATGTGATATCTCAATGCTTCTAATACCAAACCTGAGACCCTCCCTTTAGCATGAGATGTGATATCCGACTCCTTCCCATTCCAATCCTGAGACCCTTCTGATAGCATGAGATGTGATATCTCAATGCCTCTAATACCAAACCTGAGATTCTTCCTATAACATGAGATGTGATATCTCAATGCTTCTAATACCAAACCTGAGACCCTCCCTTTAGCATGAGATGTGATATCCGACTCCTTCCCATTCCAATCCTGAGACCCTTCTGATAGCATGAGATGTGATATCTCAATGCCTATAATACCAAACCTGAGATCCTTCCGATAGCATGAGATGTGATATCTCAATGCTTCTAATACCAAACCTGAGATCCTTCCTATAACATGAGATGTGATATCCAAATCCTTCCCCTTCCAAACCTGAGACCCTCCCTTTAGCATGAGATGTGATATCCAACTCCTTCCCATTCCAATCCTGAGACCCTTCCGATAGCAGAGATGTGATATCTCAATGCTTATACCAAACCTGAGACCCTTCCTATAGCATGAGAAGTGGTATCCAACTCCTTCCGATTCCAATCCTGAGACCCTTCCTATAGCATAAGATGTGATATCTCAATGCTTCTAATACCAAACCTGAGATCCTTCCTATAACATGAGATGTGATATCCAACTCCTTCCCATTGCAAACCTGAGACCCTTCCGATAGCATGAGATGTGACATCAAACTCCTTCCCATTCCAATCCTGACATAGCTTGAGATGTGATATCCAACTCCTTCCCATTCTAATCCTGAGACCCTTCCTATACCATGAGATGTGATATCTCAATGCTTCTAATACCAAACCTGACACCCGTCCTAAAACATGAGATGTGAGATCCAAATCCTTCCCCTTCCAAACCTGAGATCCTTCCTTTAGCATGAGATGTGATATCCAACTACGTCCCATTCCAATCCTGAGACCCTTCCTATAGCATGAGATGTGATATCTTAATGCTTCTAAAACCAAACCTGAGAACCATCCAATAACATATGTGAAATCCAAATCCTTCCCTTTCCAAACCTGAGACCCTTCAGATAGCATGTGGTGTGATATCTCAATGCTTCTAAAACC
This sequence comes from Ambystoma mexicanum, assembly GCF_040938575.1. Taxonomy (NCBI): domain Eukaryota; kingdom Metazoa; phylum Chordata; class Amphibia; order Caudata; family Ambystomatidae; genus Ambystoma; species Ambystoma mexicanum. The sequence goes on from NC_090934.1 coordinate 1,157,865,986, forward strand.
AAACATGAGAACCATCCTATAACATGAGATGTGAAATCCAAATCCTTCCCTTTCCAAACCTGAGACCCTTCCTATAGCTTGAGATGTGCTATCAAACTCCTTCCCATTCCAATCCTGTGATAGCTTGAGATGTGATATCCAACTCCTTCCCATTCCAATACTGAGACCCTTCCTATACCATGAGATGTGATATCTCAATGCTTCTAATACCAAACCTGAGACCCGTCCTAAAACATGAGATGTGAGATCCGTCCCCTTCAAAACCTGAGACCCTTCCTATAGCTTGAGATGTGATATCCAACTCCTTCCCATTCCAATCCTGAGACCCTTCCGATAGCATGAAATGTGATATCTCAATGCTTCTAATATCAAAACTGAGACCCTCCCTATAGCATGAGATGTGATATCTCAATGTTTATACCAAACCTGAGACCCTTCCTATAACATGAGATGTGATATCCAACTCCTTCCCATTGCAAACCTGAGACCCTTCCTATAGCATGAGATGGGATATCTCAATGCTTATACCAAACCTGAGACCCTTCCTATAGCATGAGAAGTGGTATCCAACTCCTTCCGATTCTAATCCTGAGACCCTTCCTATAGCATGAGATGTGATATCTCAATGCTTCTAATACCAAACCTGAGATCCTTCCTATAACATGAGATGTGATATCCAACTCCTTCCCATTCCAAACCTGAGACCCTTCCGATAGCATGAGATGTGATATCAAACTCCTTCCCATTCCAATCCTGAGATAGCTTGAGATGTGATATCCAACTCCTTCCCATTCCAATCCTGAGACCCTTCCTATACCATGAGATGTGATTTCTCAATGCTTCTAATACCAAACCTGACACCCGTCCTAAACATGAGATGTGAGATCCAAATCCTTCCCCTTCCAAATCTGAGATCTTTCCTTTAGCATGAGATGTGATATCCAACTCCGTCCCATTCCAATCCTGAGACCCTTCCTATAGCATGATATGTGATATCACAATGCTTCTAATACCAAACCTGAGATCCTTCCTATAACATGAGATGTGTATCCAACTCCTTCCCATTCCAAACCTGAGACCCTTCCTACAGCATGAGATGTGATATCTTAATGCTTCTAAAACCAAACCTGAGAACCATCCAATAACAGATGTGAAATCCAAATCCTTCCCTTTCCAATCCTGAGACCCTTCCTATACCATGAGATGTGATATCTCAATGCTTCTAATACCAAACCTGAGACCCATCCTAAAACATGAGATGTGAGATTCAATTCCTTCCCCTTCCAAACCTGAGACCCTTCCTATAGCTTGAGATGTGATATCAAACTCCTTCCCATTCCAATCCTGAGATAGCTTGAGATGTGATATCCAACTCCTTCCCATTCCAATCCTGAGACCCTTCCGATAGCATGAAATGTGATATCTCAATGCTTCTAATATCAAAACTGAGACCCTCCCTATAGCATGAGATGTGATATCTAAGTCCTTCCCATTCCTATCCTGAGACCCTTCCGATAGCAGAGATGTGATATCTCAATGCTTATACCAAACCTGAGACCCTTCCTATGGCATGAGATGTGATATCCAACTCCTTCCCATTCCAATCCTGAGACCCTTCCTATAGCATGAGATGTGATATCTCATTGCTTCTATCAAACTTGAGTCACTTCCTTTAGCATGAGATGTGATATCCAACTCCTTCCCATTCCAATCCTGAGACCCTTCCTATAGCATGAGATGTGATATTTCAAAGCTTCTAATACCAAACCTGGGACCCGTCCTATAACATGAGATATGATATCCAAATCCTTCCCCTTCCAAACCTGAGACCCTTCCTTTAGCATGAGATGTGATATCCAAATCCTTCCCATTCCAATCCTGAAACCCTTCCTATAGCATGAGATGTGATATCTCAATGTTTCTAATAAAAAACCTGAGACCCTTCCTATAGCAAGAGATGTGATATCCAAATCCTTCCCATTCCAATCCTGAGACCCTTCCTATAACATGAGATGTGATATCCAACTCCTTCCCATTCCAACCTGAGACCCTTCCTATAGCATGAGAAGGGATATCCAACTCCTTCCCATTCCAATCCTGAAACCCTTCCTATAGCATGAGATGTGATATCTCAATGTTTCTAATAAAAAACCTGAGACCCTTCCTATAGCAAGAGATGTGACATCCAAATCTTTCCCATTCCAATCCTGATATCCTTCCTATTGGATGAGATGTGATATCCAACTCCTTCCCATTCCAATCCTGAGACCCTTCCTATACCATGAGATGTGATATCTCAATGCTTCTACCAAAACTGAGACCCTTCCTTTAGCATGAGATGTGATATCCAACTCCTTCCCATTCCAATCCTGAGACCCTTCCTATAGCATGAGATGTGATATCTCAATGCCTCTAATACCAAACCTGAGATTCTTCCTATAACATGAGATGTGGTATCTCAATGCTTCTAATACCAAACCTGAGACCCTCCCTTTAGCATGAGATGTGATATCCGACTCCTTCCCATTCCAATCCTGAGACCCTTCTGATAGCATGAGATGTGATATCTCAATGCCTCTAATACCAAACCTGAGATTCTTCCTATAACATGAGATGTGATATCTCAATGCTTCTAATACCAAACCTGAGACCCTCCCTTTAGCATGAGATGTGATATCCGACTCCTTCCCATTCCAATCCTGAGACCCTTCTGATAGCATGAGATGTGATATCTCAATGCCTCTAATACCAAACCTGAGATTCTTCCTATAACATGAGATGTGATATCTCAATGCTTCTAATACCAAACCTGAGACCCTCCCTTTAGCATGAGATGTGATATCCGACTCCTTCCCATTCCAATCCTGAGACCCTTCTGATAGCATGAGATGTGATATCTCAATGCCTATAATACCAAACCTGAGACCCTCCCTTTAGCATGAGATGTGATATCCGACTCCTTCCCATTCCAATCCTGAGACCCTTCTGATAGCATGAGATGTGATATCTCAATGCCTATAATACCAAACCTGAGACCCTTCCTATGGCATGAGATGTCAAATACAACTCCTTCCGATTCCAATGCTGAGACTGAGACCCGTCCTATAACATGAGATGGGATATCCAACTCCTTCCCATTCCAATCCTGAGACACTTCCGATAGCAGAGATGTGATATCTCAATGCTTATACCAAACCTGAGACCCTTCCTATAACATGAGATGTGATATCCAACTCCTTCCCGTTCCAAACCTGGGACCCTTCCTATAGCATATGTGTTATCCAACTCCTTCCCATTCCAAACATGAGACCCTTCCTATAGCAAGAATGTAATATCCAACTCCTTCCCATTCAAATCCTGAGACCATTCCTATAGCATGAGATGTGATATCTCAATGCTTCTAATACCAAACCTGAGATCCTTCCTATGACATGAGATGTGATATCCAATTACTCCCCATTCCAAACCTGAGAACCTTCCTACAGCATGCGATGTGATATCTCAATGCTTCTAATACCAAACCTGAGACCAGTCCTATAACATGAGATTGGATATCCAACTCCTTCCCCTTCCAAACCTGAGACCCTTCCTATAGCATGAGATGTGATATCCAACTTCTTCCCATTCCAATCCTGAGACCCTTCCTATAACATGAGATGTGATGTCTCAATGCTTCTAATACCAAACCTGAGATCTTTCCTATAACATGAGATGTGATACCCAACTCCTTCCCATTCCAATCCTGAGACCCTTCCTATAGCATGAGATGTGATATCTCAATGCTTATACCAAACCTGAGACCCTTCCTATAGCTTAAAATGTGATATCCAACTCCTTCCCATTCCAATCCTGAGACCCTTCCGATAGCATGAGATGTGATATCCCAAATGCTTCTACCAAACCTGAGACCCATACTATGGCATGAGATGTGATATCAAACTCCTTCCCATTCCAATCCTGAGACCCTTCCTATAGCTTGAGATGTGATATCCAACTCCTTCCCATTCCAATTCTGAGACACTTCCTATACCATGAGACTTGATATCTCAATGTTTCTAATACCAAACCTGAGACCCGTCCTATAACATGAAATGTGATATCCAAATCCTTCCCCTTCCAAACCTTAGACCCTTCCTTTATCATGAGATGTGATATCCAACTCCTTCCCATTCCAATCCTGAGACCCTTCCGATATCATGAGATTTGTTATCTCAATGCTTCTAATATCAAACTTGAGACCCTCCCTATAGCATGAGATGTGACATCCAAGTCCTCCCCGTTCCAATCCTGAGACCCTTCCTATAGCATGAGATGTGATATCTCAATGCTTCTAATACCAAACCTGAGACCAGTCCTATAATATGAGATTGGATATCCAACTCCTTCCCCTTCCAAACCTGAGACCCTTCCTATAGCATGAGATGTGATATCCAACTTCTTCCCATTCCAATCCTGAGACCCTTCCTATAACATGAGATGTGATGTCTCAATGCTTCTAATACCAAACCTGAGATCTTTCCTATAACATGAGATGTGATATCCAACTCCTTCCTATTCCAATCCTGAGACCCTTCCGATAGCATGAGATGTGATATCCCAAATGCTTCTACCAAACCTGAGACCCTTCCTATAGCATGAGATGTGATATCCAACTTCTTCCCATTCCAATCCTGAGACCCTTCTTATAGCATGAGATGTGATATCTCAATGCTTATACCAAACCTGAGATCTTTCCTATAACATGAGATGTGATATCCAACTCCTTCCTATTCCAATCCTGAGACCCTTCCGATAGCATGAGATGTGATATCCCAAATGCTTCTACCAAACCTGAGACCCATACTATGGCATGAGATGTGATATCAAACTCCTTCCCATTCCAATCCTGAGACCCTTCCTATAGCTTGAGATGTGATATCCAACTCCTTCCCATTCCAATTCTGAGACCCTTCCTATACCATGAGACTTGATATCTCAATGTTTCTAATACCAAACCTGAGACCCGTCCTATAACATGAGATGTGATATCCAACTCCTTCCCATTCCAATCCTGAGACCCTTCCGATATCATGAGATTTGTTATCTCAATGCTTCTAATATCAAACTTGAGACCCTCCCTATAGCATGAGATGTGACATCCAAGTCCTCCCCATTCCAATCCTGAGACCCTTCCTATAGCATGAGATGTGATATCTCAATGCTTCTAATACCAAACCTGAGACCCTTCCTATAACATGAGATGGGATATCCAACTCCTTCCCATTCCAATCCTGAGACCCTTCCGATAGCAGAGATGTGATATCTCAATGCTTATACCAAACCTGAGACCCTTCCTATGGCCTGAGATGTCATATACAACTCCTTCCCATTCCAATCCTGAGACCCTTCCTATAGCATGAGATGTGATATCTCAATGCTTATACCAAATCCGAGACCCTTCCTATAGCATGAGATGTGATATCCAACTCCTTCCAATTCCAATCCTGAGACCCTTCCTATAGCATGAGATGTGATGTCTCAATGCTTCTAATACCAAACCTGAGATCCTTCCTATAACATGAGATGTGATATCCAACTCCTTCCCATTCCAATCCTGAGAACCTTATGATAGCATGAGATGTGATATCTCAATGCCTCTAATACAAAACCTGAGATCCTTCCGATAGCATGAGATGTGATATCTCAATGCTTCTAATACCAAACCTGAGATCATTCCTATAACATGAGATGTGATTTCCAAATCCTTCCCCTTCCAAACCTGAGACCCTCCCTTTAGCATGAAATGTGATATCCAACTCCTTCACATTCCAATCCTGAGACCCTTCTGATAGCATGAGATGTGATATCTCAATGCCTCTAATACCAAACCTGAGATCCTACCTCTAACATGAAATGTGATATACATCTCCTTCCCTTTCCAAACCTGAGACCCTGCCTATAGCATGAGATGTGATATCCAAGTCCTTCCCATTCCAATCCTGAGACCCTTCCTATAGCATGTGATATGATATCTCAATGCTTATACCAAACCTGAGACCCTTCCTATGGCATGAGATGTCACATACAACTCCTTCCCATTCCAATCCTGAGACCCTTCCTATAGCATGAGATGTGATATCTCAATGCTTATACCAAACCTGAGACCCTTCCTATAGCATGAGATGTGATATCCAACTTCTTCCCATTCCAATCCTGAGACCCTTCGTATAACATGAGATGTGATGTCTCAATGCTTCTAATACCAAATCTGAGATCTTTCCTATAACATGAGATGTGATATCAAACTCCTTCCCATTCCAAACCTGAGATCCTTCCTTTAGCATGAAATGTGATAACTTAATGATTCTAAAACCAAACCTGAGAACCATCCAGTAACATATGTGAAATCCAAATCCTTCCCTTTCAAAACCTGAGACCCTTCAGATAGCATGTGGTGTGATATCTCAATGCTTCTAAAACCAAACATGAGAACCAACCTATAACATGAGATGTGAAATCCAAAACCTTCCCTTTCCAAACCTGAGACCCTTCCTATAGCTTGAGATGTGATATCAAACTCCTTCCCATTCCAATCCTGTGATAGCTTGAGATGTGATATCCAACTCCTTCCCATTCCAATCCTGAGACCCTTCCTATACCATGAGATGTGATATCTCAATGCTTCTAATACCAAACCTGAGACCCGTCCTAAAACATGAGATGTGAGATCCAAATCCTTCCCCTTCCAAACCTGAGACCCTTCCTATAGCTTGAGATGTGATATCAAACTCCTTCCCATTCCAATCCTGAGATAGCTTGAGATGTGATATCCAACTCCTTCCCATTCCAATCCTGAGACCCTTCCGATAGCATGAAATGTGATATCTCAATGCTTCTAATATCAAAACTGAGACCCTCCCTATAGCATGAGATGTGATATCTAAGTCCTTCCCATTCCTATTCTGAGACCCTTCCGATAGAAGAGATGTGATATCTCAATGCTTATACCAAACCTGAGACCCTTCCTATGGCATGAGATGTGATATCCAACTCCTTCCCATTCCAATCCTGAGACCCTTCCTATAGCATGAGATGTGATATCTCAATGCTTCTATCAAACCTAAGTCCCTTCCTTTAGCATGAGATGTGATATCCAACTCCTTCGCATTACAATCCTGAGACCCTTCCTATAGCATGAGATGTCACATCTCAAAGCTTCTAATACCAAACCTGGTACCCGTCCTATAACATGAGATATGATATCCAATTCCTTCACCTTCCAAACCTGAGACCCTTCCTTTAGCATGAGATGTGATATCCAAATCCTTCCCATTCCAATCCTGAAACCCTTCCTATAGCATGAGATGTGATATCTCAATGTTTCTAATAAAAAACCTGAGACCCTTCCTATAGCAAGAGATGTGATATCCAAATCCTTCCCATTCCAATCCTGAGACCCTTCCTATAGCATGAGATGTGATATCCAACTCCTTCCCATTCCAACCTGAGACCCTTCCTATAGCATGAGAAGGGATATCCAACTCCAACCCATTCCAATCCTGAAACCCTTCCTATAGCATGAGATGTGATATCTCAATGTTTCTAATAAAAAACCTGAGACCCTTCCTATAGCAAGAGATGTGACATCCAAATCCTTCCCATTCCAATCCTGAGATCCTTTCTATTGGATGAGATGTGATATCCAACTCCTTCCCATTATAATCCCGAGACCCTTCCTATACCATGAGATGTGATATCTCAATGCTTCTACCAAAACTGAGACCCTTCCTTTAGCATGAGATGTGATATCCAACTCCTTCCCATTCCAATCCTGAGACCCTTCCTATAGCATGAGATGTGATATCTCAATGCCTCTAATACCAAACCTGAGATTCTTCCTATAACATGAGATGTGATATCTCAATGCTTCTAATACCAAACCGGAGACCCTCCCTTTAGCATGAGATGTGATATCCGACTCCTTCCCATTCCAATCCTGAGACCCTTCTGATAGCATGAGATGTGATATCTCAATGCCTCTAATACCAAACCTGAGATTCTTCCTATAACATGAGATGTGATATTTCAATGCTTCTAATACCAAACCTGAGACCCTCCCTTTAGCATGAGATGCGATATCCGACTCCTTCCCATTCCAATCCTGAGATCCTTCTGATAGCATGAGATGTGATATCTCAATGCCTATAATACCAAACCTGAGATCCTTCCGATAGCATGAGATGTGATATCTCAATGCTTCTAATACCAAACCTGAGATCCTTCCTATAACATGAGATGTGATATCCAAATCCTTCCCCTTCCAAACCTGAGACCCTCCCTTTAGCATGAGATGTGATATCCAACTCCTTCCCATTCCAATCCTGAGACCCTTCCGATAGCAGAGATGTGATATCTCAATGCTTATACCAAACCTGAGACCCTTCCTATGGCATGAGATGTCAAATACAACTCCTTCCGATTCCAATGCTGAGACCCTTGAGATGGGATATCTCAATGCTTATACCAAACCTGAGAACCTTCCTATGGCATGAGATGTGGTATCCAACTCCGTCCGATTCCAATCTTGAGACCCTTCCTATAGCATGAGATGTGATATCTCAATGCTTCTAATACCAAACCTGACATCCTTCCTATAACATGAGATGTGATATCCAACTCCTTCCCATTCCAAACCTGAGACCCTTCCGATAGCATGAGATGTGATATCAAACTCCTTCCCATTCCAATCCTGAGATAGCTTGAGATGCGATATCCAACTCCTTCCCATTCCAATTCTGAGACCCTTCCAATAGCATGAGATGTGATATCTCAATGCTTCTAATACCAAACCTGAGACCCGTCCTAAAACATGAGATGTGAGATCCAAATCCTTCCCCTTCCAAACCTGAGACCTTTCCTTTAGCATATGTGATATCCAACTACTTCCCATTCCAATCCTGAGACCCTTCCGATAGCATGAGATGTGATATCCAACTCCTTCCAATTCCAATACTGAGACCCTTCCAATAGCATATGTGATATCTCAATGCTTCTAATATCAAACCTGAGAACCTCCCTATAGCATGAGATGTGATATCCAACTCCTTCCAATTCCTATACTGAGACCCTTCCAATAGCATATGTGATATCTCAATGCTTCTAATATCAAAACTGAGACCCTCCCTATATCATGAGATGTGATATCTAAGTCCTTCCCATTCCTATCCTGAGACCCTTCCGATAGAAGAGATGTGATACCTCAATGCTTATACCAAACCTGAGACCCTTCCTATGGCATGAGATGTGATATCCAACTCCTTCCCATTCCAATCCTGAGACCCTTCCTATAGCATGAGATGTGATATCTCAATGCTTCTATCAAACCTGAGTCCCTTCCTTTAGCATGAGATGTGATATCCAACTCCTTCCCATTCCAATCCTGAGACCCTTCCTATAGCATGAGATGTGACATCTCAAAGCTTCTAATACCAAACCTGGGACCCGTCCTATAACATGAGATATGATATCCAATTCCTGCCCCTTCCAAACCTGAGACCCTTCCTTTAGCATGAGATGTGATATCCAAATCCTTCCCATTCCAATCCTGAAACCCTTCCTATAGCATGAGATGTGATATCTCAATGTTTCTAATAAAAAACCTGAGACCCTTCCTATAGCAAGAGATGTGATATCCAAATCCTTCCCATTCCAATCCTGAGACCCTTCCTATAACATGAGATGTGATATCCAACTCCTTCCCATTCCAACCTGAGACCCTTCCTATAGCATGAGAAGGGATATCCAACTCCTTCCCATTCCAATCCTGAAACCCTTCCTATAGCATGAGATGTGATATCTCAATGTTTCTAATAAAAAACCTGAGACCCTTCCTATAGCAAGAGATGTGACATCCAAATCCTTCCCATTCCAATCCTGAGATCCTTCCTATTGGATGAGATGTGATATCCAACTCCTTTCCATTCCAATCCTGAGACCCTTCCTATACCATGAGATGTGATATCTCATTGCTTCTACCAAAACTGAGACCCTTCCTTTAGCATGAGATGTGATATCCAACTCCTTCCCATTCCAATCCTGAGACCCTTCCTATAGCATGAGATGTGATATCTCAATGCCTCTAATACCAAACCTGAGATTCTTCCTATAACATGAGATGTGATATCTCAATGCTTCTAATACCAAACCTGAGACCCTCCCTTTAGCATGAGATGTGATATCCGACCCCTTCCCATTCCAATCCTGAGACCCTTCTGATAGCATGAGATGTGATATCTCAATGCCTTTAATACCAAACCTGAGATTCTTCCTATAACATGAGATGTGATATCTCAATGCTTCTAATACCAAACCTGAGACCCTCCCTTTAGCATGAGATGTGATATCCAACTCCTTCCCATTCCAAACCTGAGACCCTTCCTATAGCATGAGATGTGACATCTCAAAGCTTCTAATACCAAACCTGAGACCCGTCCTAAAACATGAGATGTGAGATCCAAATCCTTCCCCTTCCAAACCTGAGACCTTTCCTTTAGCATATGTGATATCCAACTGCTTCCCATTCCAAACCTGAGACCCTTCCGATAGCATGAGATGTGATATCAAACTCCTTCCCATTCCAATCCTGAGATAGCTTGAGATGTGATATCCAACTCCTTCCCATTCCAATTCTGAGACCCTTCCAATAGCATGAGATGTGATATCTTAATGCTTCTAATACCAAACCTGAGACCCGTCCTAAAACATGAGATGTGAGATCCAAATCCTTCCCCTTCCAAACCTGAGACCTTTCCTTTAGCATATGTGATATCCAACTACTTCCCATTCCAATCCTGAGACCCTTCCGATAGCATGAGATGTGATATCCAACTCCTTCCAATTCCAATACTGAGACCCTTCCAATAGCATATGTGATATCTCAATGCTTCTAATATCAAAATTGAGAACCTCCCTATAGCATGAGATGTGATATCCAACTCCTTCCAATTCCAATACTGAGACCCTTCCAATAGCATATGTGATATCTAAATGCTTCTAATATCAAAACTGAGACCCTCCCTATATCATGAGATGTGATATCTAAGTCCTTCCCATTCCTATCCTGAGACCCTTCCGATAGAAGAGATGTGATACCTCAATGCTTACACCAAACCTGAGACCCTTCCTATGGCATGAGATGTGATATCCAACTCCTTTCCATTCCAATCCTGAGACCCTTCCTATAGCATGAGATGTGATATCTCAATGCTTCTATCAAACCTGAGTCCCTTCCTTTAGCATGAGATGTGATATCCAACTCCTTCCCATTCCAATCCTGAGACCCTTCCTATAGCATGAGATGTGACATCTCAAAGCTTCTAATTCCAAACCTGGGACCCGTCCTATAACATGAGATATGATATCCAATTCCTTCCCCTTCCAAACCTGAGACCCTTCCTTTAGCATGAGATGTGATATCCAAATCCTTCCCATTCCAATCCTGAAACCCTTCCTATAGCATGAGATGTGATATCTCAATGTTTCTAATAAAAAACCTGAGACCCTTCCTATAGCAAGAGATGTGACATCCAAATCCTTCCCATTCCAATCTTGAGATCCTTCCTATTGGATGAGATGTGATATCCAACTCCTTTCCATTCCAATCCTGAGACCCTTCCTATACCATGAGATGTGATATCTCAATGCTTCTACCAAAACTGAGACCCTTCCATTAGCATGAGATGTGATATCCAACTCCTTCCCATTCCAATCCTGAGACCCTTCCTATAGCATGAGATGTGATATCTCAATGCCTCTAATACCAAACCTGAGATTCTTCCTATAACATGAGATGTGATATCTCAATGCTTCTAATACCAAACCTGAGACCCTCCCTTTAGCATGAGATGTGATATCCGACCCCTTCCCATTCCAATCCTGAGACCCTTCTGATAGCATGAGATGTGATATCTCAATGCCTCTAATACCAAACCTGAGATTCTTCCTATAACATGAGATGTGATATCTCAATGCTTCTAATACCAAACCTGAGACCCTCCCTTTAGCATGAGATGTGATATCCAACTCCTTCCCATTCCAAACCTGAGACCCTTCCGATAGCATGAGATGTGATATCAAACTCCTTCCCATTCCAATCCTGAGATAGCTTGAGATGTGATATCCAACTCCTTCCCATTCCAATTCTGAGACCCTTCCTATAGCATGAGATGTGATATCTCAATGCTTCTAATACCAAACCTGAGACCCGTCCTAAAACATGAGATGTGAGATCCAAATCCTTCTCCTTCCAAACCTGAGACCTTTCCTTTAGCATATGTGATATCCAACTACTTCCCATTCCAATCCTGAGACCCTTCCGATAGCATGAGATCTGATATCCAACTCCTTCCAATTCCAATACTGAGACCCTTCCAATAGCATATGTGATATCTCAATGCTTCTAATATCAAACCTGAGAACCTCCCTATAGCATGAGATGTGATATCCAACTCCTTCCGATTCCAATACTGAGACCCTTCCAATAGCATATGTGATATCTCAATGCTTCTAATATCAAAACTGAGACCCTCCCTATATCATGAGATGTGATATCTAAGTCCTTCCCATTCCTATCCTGAGACCCTTCCGATAGAAGAGATGTGATACCTCAATGCTTATACCAAACCTGCGACCCTTCCTATGGCATGAGATGTGATATCCAACTCCTTCCCATTCCAATCCTGAGACCCTTCCTATAGCATGAGATGTGATATCTCAATGCTTCTATCAAACCTGAGTCCCTTCCTTTAGCATGAGATGTGATATCCCACTCCTTCCTATTCCAATCCTGAGACCCTTCCTATAGCATGAGATGTGACATCTCAAAGCTTCTAATACCAAACCTGGGACCCGTCCTATAACATGAGATATGATATCCAATTCCTTCCCCTTCCAAACCTGAGACCCTTCCTTTAGCATGAGATGTGATATCCAAATCCTTCCCATTCCAATCCTGAAACCCTTCCTATAGCATGAGATGTGATATCTCAATGTTTCTAATAAAAAACCTGAGACCCTTCCTATAGCAAGAGATGTGACCTCCAAATCCTTCCCATTCCAATCCTGAGATCCTTCCTATTGGATGAGATGTGATATCCAACTCCTTCCCATTCCAATCCTGAGACCCTTCCTATACCATGAGATGTGATATCTCAATGCTTCTACCAAAACTGAGACCCTTCCTTTAGCATGAGATGTGATATCCAACTCCTTCCCATTCCAATCCTGAGACCCTTCCTATAACATGAGATGTGATATCCAGCTCCTTCCCATTCCAACCTGAGACCCTTCCTATAGCATGAGAAGGGATATCCAACTCCTTCCCATTCCAATCCTGAAACCCTTCCTATAGCATGAGATGTGATATCTCAATGTTTCTAATAAAAAACCTGAGACCCTTCCTATAGCAAGAGATGTGACATCCAAATCCTTCCCATTCCAATCCTGAGATCCTTCCTATTGGATGAGATGTGATATCCAACTCCTTTCCATTCCAATCCTGAGACCCTTCCTATAGCATGAGATGTGATATCTCAATGCCTCTAATACCAAACCTGAGATTCTTCCTATAACATGAGATGTGATATCTCAATGCTTCTAATACCAAAACTGAGACCCTTCCTTTAGCATGAGATGTGATATCCAACTCCTTCCCATTCCAATCCTGAGACCCTTCCTATAGCATGAGATGTGATATCTCAATGCCTCTAATACCAAACCTGAGATTCTTCCTATAACATGAGATGTGATATCTCAATGCTTCTAATACCAAACCTGAGACCCTCCCTTTAGCATGAGATGTGATATCCGACCCCTTCCCATTCCAATCCTGAGACCCTTCTGATAGCATGAGATGTGATATCTCAATGCCTTTAATACCAAACCTGAGATTCTTCCTATAACATGAGATGTGATATCTCAATGCTTCTAATACCAAACCTGAGACCCTCCCTTTAGCATGAGATGTGATATCCAACTCCTTCCCATTCCAAACCTGAGACCCTTCCGATAGCATGAGATGTGATATCAAACTCCTTCCCATTCCAATCGTGAGATAGCTTGAGATGTGATATCCAACTCCTTCCCATTCCAATTCTGAGACCCTTCCTATAGCATGAGATGTGATATCTCAATGCTTCTAATACCAAACCTGAGACCCGTCCTAAAACATGAGATGTGAGATCCAAATCCTTCCCCTTCCAAACCTGAGACCTTTCCTTTAGCATATGTGATATCCAACAGCTTCCCATTCCAAACCTGAGACCCTTCCGATAGCATGAGATGTGATATCAAACTTCTTCCCATTCCAATCCTGAGATAGCTTGAGATGTGATATCCAACTCCTTCCCATTCCAATTCTGAGACCCTTCCAATAGCATGAGATGTGATATCTTAATGCTTCTAATACCAAACCTGAGACCCGTCCTAAAACATGAGATGTGAGATCCAAATCCTTCCCCTTCCAAACCTGAGACCTTTCCTTTAGCATATGTGATATCCAACTACTTCCCATTCCAATCCTGAGACCCTTCCGAGAGCATGAGATGTGATATCCAACTCCTTCCAATTCCAATGCTGAGACCCTTCCAATAGCATATGTGATATCTCAATGCTTCTAATATCAAAATTGAGAACCTCCCTATAGCATGAGATGTGATATCCAACTCCTTCCAATTCCAATACTGAGACCCTTCCAATAGCATATGTGATATCTCAATGCTTCTAATATCAAAACTGAGACCCTCCCTATATCATGAGATGTGATATCTAAGTCCTTCCCATTCCTATCCTGAGACCCTTCCGATAGAAGAGATGTGATACCTCAATGCTTATACCAAACCTGAGACCCTTCCTATGGCATGAGATGTGATATCCAACTCCTTCCCATTCCAATCCTGAGACCCTTCCTATAGCATGAGATGTGATATCTCAATGCTTCTATCAAACCTGAGTCCCTTCCTTTAGCATGAGATGTGATATCCAACTCCTTCCCATTCCAATCCTGAGACCCTTCCTATAGCATGAGATGTGACATCTCAAAGCTTCTAATACCAAACCTGGGACCCGTCCTATAACATGAGATATGATATCCAATTCCTTCCCCTTCCAAACCTGAGACCCTTCCTTTAGCATGAGATGTGATATCCAAATCCTTCCCATTCCAATCCTGAAACCCTTCCCATAGCATGATATGTGATATCTCAATGTTTCTAATAAAAAACCTGAGACCCTTCCTATAGCAAGAGATGTGACATCCAAATCCTTCCCATTCCAATCCTGAGATCCTTCCTATTGGATGAGATGTGATATCCAACTCCTTTCCATTCCAATCCTGAGACCCTTCCTATACCATGAGATGTGATATCTCAATGCTTCTACCAAAACTGAGACCCTTCCATTAGCATGAGATGTGATATCCAACTCCTTCCCATTCCAATCCTGAGACCCTTCCTATAGCATGAGATGTGATATCTCAATGCCTCTAATACCAAACCTGAGATTCTTCCTATAACCTGAGATGTGATATCTCAATGCTTCTAATACCAAACCTGAGACCCTCCCTTTAGCATGAGATGTGATATCCAACTCCTTCCCATTCCAAACCTGAGACCCTTCCGATAGCATGAGATGTGATATCAAACTCCTTCCCATTCCAATACTGAGATAGCTTGAGATGTGATATCCAACTCCTTCCCATTCCAATTCTGAGACCCTTCCTATAGCATTAGATGTGATATCTCAATGCTTCTAATACCAAACCTGAGACCCGTCCTAAAACATGAGATGTGAGATCCAAATCCTTCCCCTTCCAAACCTGAGACCTTTCCTTTAGCATATGTGATATCCAACTACTTCCCATTCCAATCCTGAGACCCTTCCGATAGCATGAGATCTGATATCCAACTCCTTCCAATTCCAATACTGAGACCCTTCCAATAGCATATGTGATATCTCAATGCTTCTAATATCAAACCTGAGAACCTCCCTATAGCATGAGATGTGATATCCAACTCCTTCCAATTCCAATACTGAGACCCTTCCAATAGCATATGTGATATCTCAATGCTTCTAATATCAAAACTGAGACCCTCCCTATATCATGAGATGTGATATCTAAGTCCTTCCCATTCCTATCCTGAGACCCTTCCGATAGAAGAGATGTGATACCTCAATGCTTATACCAAACCTGCGACCCTTCCTATGGCATGAGATGTGATATCCAACTCCTTCCCATTCCAATCCTGAGACCCTTCCTATAGCATGAGATGTGATATCTCAATGCTTCTATCAAACCTGAGTCCCTTCCTTTAGCATGAGATGTGATATCCAACTCCTTCCTATTCCAATCCTGAGACCCTTCCTATAGCATGAGATGTGACATCTCAAAGCTTCTAATACCAAACCTGGGACCCGTCCTATAACATGAGATATGATATCCAATTCCTTCCCCTTCCAAACCTGAGACCCTTCCTTTAGCATGAGATGTGATATCCAAATCCTTCCCATTCCAATCCTGAAACCCTTCCTATAGCATGAGATGTGATATCTCAATGTTTCTAATAAAAAACCTGAGACCCTTCCTATAGCAAGAGATGTGACCTCCAAATCCTTCCCATTCCAATCCTGAGATCCTTCCTATTGGATGAGATGTGATATCCAACTCCTTCCCATTCCAATCCTGAGACCCTTCCTATACCATGAGATGTGATATCTCAATGCTTCTACCAAAACTGAGACCCTTCCTTTAGCATGAGATGTGATATCCAACTCCTTCCCATTCCAATCCTGAGACCCTTCCTATAGCATGAGATGTGATATCTCAATGCCTCTAATACCAAACCTGAGATTCTTCCTATAACATGAGATGTGATATCTCAATGCTTCTAATACCAAACCTGAGACCCTCCCTTTAGCATGAGATGTGATATCCGACTCCTTCCCATTCCAATCCTGAGACCCTTCTGATAGCATGAGATGTGATATCTCAATGCCTCTAATACCAAACCTGAGATTCTTCCTATAACATGAGATGTGATATCCAACTCCTTCCCATTCCAATCCTGAGACCCTTCCTATAGCTTGAGATGTGATATCCAACTCCTTCCCATTCCAATCCTGAGACCCTTCCTATAGCTTGAGATGTGATATCCAACTCCTTCCCATTCCAATCCTGAGACCCTTCCTATAGCATGAGATGTGATATCTCAATGCTTCTAATACCAAACCTGAGATCCTTCCTATAACATGAGATGTGATATCCAAATCCTTCCACTTCCAAACCTGAGACCCTCCCTTTAGCATGAGATGTGATATCCGACTCCTTCCCATTCCAATCCTGAGACCCTTCTGATAGCATGAGATGTGATATCTCAATGCCTCTAATACCAAACCTGAGATCCTTCCGATAGCATGAGATGTGATATCTCAATGCTTCTAATATCAAAACTGAGACCCTCCCTATATCATGAGATGTGATATCTAAGTCCTTCCCATTCCTATCCTGAGACCCTTCCGATAGAAGAGATGTGATACCTCAATGCTTATACCAAACCTGCGACCCTTCCTATGGCATGAGATGTGATATCCAACTCCTTCCCATTCCAATCCTGAGACCCTTCCTATAGCATGAGATGTGATATCTCAATGCTTCTATCAAACCTGAGTCCCTTCCTTTAGCATGAGATGTGATATCCAACTCCTTCCCATTCCAATCCTGAGACCCTTCCTATAGCATGAGATGTGACATCTCAAAACTTCTAATACCAAACCTGGGACCCGTCCTATAACATGAGATATGATATCCAATTCCTTCCCCTTCCAAACCTGAGACCCTTCCTTTAGCATGAGATGTGATATCCAAATCCTTCCCATTCCAATCCTGAAACCCTTCCTATAGCATGAGATGTGATATCTCAATGTTTCTAATAAAAAACCTGAGACCCTTCCTATAGCAAGAGATGTGACATCCAAATCCTTCCCATTCCAATCCTGAGATCCTTCCTATTGGATGAGATGTGATATCCAACTCCTTTCCATTCCAATCCTGAGACCCTTCCTATACCATGAGATGTGATATCTCAATGCTTCTACCAAAACTGAGACCCTTCCATTAGCATGAGATGTGATATCCAACTCCTTCCCATTCCAATCCTGAGACCCTTCCTATAGCATGAGATGTGATATCTCAATGCCTCTAATACCAAACCTGAGATTCTTCCTATAACATGAGATGTGATATCTCAATGCTTCTAATACCAAACCTGAGACCCTCCCTTTAGCATGAGATGTGATATCCGACCCCTTCCCATACCAATCCTGAGACCCTTCTGATAGCATGAGATGTGATATCTCAATGCCTCTAATACCAAACCTGAGATTCTTCCTATAACCTGAGATGTGATATCTCAATGCTTCTAATACCAAACCTGAGACCCTCCCTTTAGCATGAGATGTGATATCCAACTCCTTCCCATTCCAAACCTGAGTCCCTTCCGATAGCATGAGATGTGATATCAAACTCCTTCCCATTCCAATCCTGAGATAGCTTGAGATGTGATATCCAACTCCTTCCCATTCCAATTCTGAGACCCTTCCTATAGCATGAGATGTGATATCTCAATGCTTCTAATACCAAACCTGAGACCCGTCCTAAAACATGAGATGTGAGATCCAAATCCTTCCCCTTCCAAACCTGAGACCTTTCCTTTAGCATATGTGATATCCAACTACTTCCCATTCCAATCCTGAGACCCTTCCGATAGCATGAGATCTGATATCCAACTCCTTCCAATTCCAATACTGAGACCCTTCCAATAGCATATGTGATATCTCAATGCTTCTAATATCAAACCTGAGAACCTCCCTATAGCATGAGATGTGATATCCAACTCCTTCCAATTCCAATACTGAGACCCTTCCAATAGCATATGTGATATCTCAATGCTTCTAATATCAAAACTGAAACCCTCCCTATATCATGAGATGTGATATCTAAGTCCTTCCCATTCCTATCCTGAGACCCTTCCGATAGAAGAGATGTGATACCTCAATGCTTATACCAAACCTGCGACCCTTCCTATGGCATGAGATGTGATATCCAACTCCTTCCCATTCCAATCCTGAGACCCTTCCTATAGCATGAGATGTGATATCTCAATGCTTCTATCAAACCTGAGTCCCTTCCTTTAGCATGAGATGTGATATCCAACTCCTTCCTATTCCAATCCTGAGACCCTTCCTATAGCATGAGATGTGACATCTCAAAGCTTCTAATACCAAACCTGGGACCCGTCCTATAACATGAGATATGATATCCAATTCCTTCCCCTTCCAAACCTGAGACCCTTCCTTTAGCATGAGATGTGATATCCAAATCCTTCCCATTCCAATCCTGAAACCCTTCCTATAGCATGAGATGTGATATCTCAATGTTTCTAATAAAAAACCTGAGACCCTTCCTATAGCAAGAGATGTGACCTCCAAATCCTTCCCATTCCAATCCTGAGATCCTTCCTATTGGATGAGATGTGATATCCAACTCCTTCCCGTTCCAATCCTGAGACCCTTCCTATACCATGAGATGTGATATCTCAATGCTTCTACCAAAACTGAGACCCTTCCTTTAGCATGAGATGTGATATCCAACTCCTTCCCATTCCAATCCTGAGACCCTTCCTATAGCATGAGATGTGATATCTCAATGCCTCTAATACCAAACCTGAGATTCTTCCTATAACATGAGATGTGATATCTCAATGCTTCTAATACCAAACCTGAGACCCTCCCTTTAGCATGAGATGTGATATCCGACTCCTTCCCATTCCAATCCTGAGACCCTTCTGATAGCATGAGATGTGATATCTCAATGCCTCTAATACCAAACCTGAGATTCTTCCTATAACATGAGATGTGATATCCAACTCCTTCCCATTCCAATCCTGAGACCCTTCCTATAGCTTGAGATGTGATATCCAACTCCTTCCCATTCCAATCCTGAGACCCTTCCTATAGCTTGAGATGTGATATCCAACTCCTTCCCATTCCAATCCTGAGACCCTTCCTATAGCATGAGATGTGATATCTCAATGCTTCTAATACCAAACCTGAGATCCTTCCTATAACATGAGATGTGATATCCAAATCATTCCACTTCCAAACCTGAGACCCTCCCTTTAGCATGAGATGTGATATCCGACTCCTTCCCATTCCAATCCTGAGACCCTTCTGATAGCATGAGATGTGATATCTCAATGCCTCTAATACCAAACCTGAGATCCTTCCGATAGCATGAGATGTGATATCTCAATGCTTCTAATACCAAACCTGAGATCCTTCCTATAACATGAGATGTGATCTCCAAATACTTCCCCTCCCAAAGCTGAGACCCTCCCTTTAGCATGAGATGTGATATCCAACTCATTCCCATTCCAATCCTGAGACCCTTCTGATAGCATGAGATGTGATATCTCAATGCCTCTAATACCAAACCTGAGATCCTACCTCTAACATGAAATGTGATATCCAACTCCTTCCCCTTCCAAACCTGAGAGCCTTCCTATAGCATGAGATGTGATATCCAAGTCCTTTCAATTCCAATCCTGAGACCCTTCCTATAACATGAGATGTGATATCCAACTCCTTCCCATTCCAACCTGAGATCCTTCCTATAGCATGAGATGGGATATCCAACTCCTTCCAAATCCAATCCTGATACCCTTCCGATAGCATGAGATGTGATATCCCAATGCTTCTACAAAACCTGAGACCCATATATGGCATGAGATGTGATATCAAACTCCTTCAATTCCAATCCTGAGACCCTTCCTATATCTTGAGATGTGATATCCAACTCCTTCCCATTACAATTCTGAGACCCGTCCTATACCATGAGACTTGATATCTCAATGCTTCTAATACCAAACCTGAGACCGGTCCTATAACATGAGATGTGATATCCAAATCCTTCCCCTTCCAAACCTTAGACCCTTCCTTTATCATGAGATGTGATATCCAAGTCGTTCCCATTCCAATCCTGAGACCCTTCCTATAGCATGAGATTTGATATCTCAATGCTTCTAATACCAAACCTGAGACCCTTCCTATAACATGAGATGTGATATCCAAGTCCTTCCCATTCCAATCCTGAGACCCTTCCTATAGCATGAGATGTGATATCTCAATGCTTCTAATACCAAACCTGAGATCCTTCCTATAACATGAGATGTGATATCCAACTCCTTCCCATTCCAATCCTGAGACACGTCCTATAGCATGAGAAGTGATATCTCAATGCTTATACCAAACCTGAGACCCTTCCTATGGCATGAGATGTCATATACAACTCCTTCCCATTCCAATCCTGAGACCCTTCCTATAGCATGAGATGTGATATCTCAATGCTTATACCTGAGACCCTTCATATAGCATGAGATGTGATATCCAACTCCTTCCCATTCCAATCCTGAGACCCTTCCTATAGCATGAGATGTGATGTCTCAATCCTTCTAATACCAAACCTGAGATCCTTCCTATAACATGAGATGTGATATCCAACTCCTTCCATTCCAATCCTGAGACCCTTCCTATAGCATGAGATGTGATATCCATAGGTGAATTACTTGCACCGATCAGATACAATCCTAAACGAGTATCTAGGGCCTGTAGAAGGCTAGAGACCCAAGAGAGCTGTAAGTAATTCAGGGACGGGAATGGTGGCAGCGATCGTTTCTTTGTATTTTGAGCTCCTTTTGGCGTTCTAAGCGCGTTTTCTGCTTTATAGGAAGGGTCTCAGGATTGGAATGGGAAGGAGTTGGATATCACATATGCTATAGGAAGGGTCTCAGGTTTGGTATAAGCATTGAGATGTCACATCTCATGCTATAGGAAGGGTCTCAGGATGGGAATGGGACGGAGTTGTATATGACATCTCATGCCATAGGAAGGGTCTCAGGTTTGGTATAAGCATTGACATATCACATCTCTGCTATCGGAAGGGTCTCAGGATTGGAATGAGAAGGAGTTGGATATCCCATCTCATGTTATAGGAAGAGTCTCAGGTTTGGTATTAGAAGCATTGAGATATCACATCTCATGCTATAGGAAGTGTCTCAGGATTGGAATGGGAAGGACTTGGATATCACATCTCATGCTATAGGGAGGGTCTCAAGTTTGATATTAGAAGCATTGAGATTTCACATCTCATGCTATAGGAAGGGTCTCAGGATTGGAATGGGAAGGAGTTGGATATCACATCTCATGTTATAGGAAGGATCTCAGGTTTGGTATAAGCAGTGAGATATCACATCTCTGCTATCGGAAGGGTCTCAGGATTGGAATGGGAAGGAGTTGGATATTCCCATCTCATGCTATAGGGAGGGTCTCAAGTTTGATATTAGAAGCATTGAGATATCACATCTCATGATAAAGGAAGGGTCTAAGGTTTGGAAGGGGAAGGATTTAGATATCACATCTCATGTAATAGGACGGGTCTCAGGTTTGGTATTAGAAGCATTGAGATATCAAGTCTCATGGTATAGGAAGGGTCTCTGAATTGGAATGGGAAGGAGTTGGATATCACATCTCAAGCTATAGGAAGGGTCTCAGGATTGGAATGGGAAGGACTTGGATATCACATCTCATGCTATAGGAAGGCTCTCAGGTTTGGAAGGGGAAAGAGTTGGATATCACATTTCATGTTAGAGGTAGGATCTCAGGTTTGGTATTAGTGACATTGAGATATCACATCTCATGCTATCAGAAGGGTCTCAGGAATGGAATGTGAAGGAGTTGGATATCACATCTCATGCTAAAGGGAGGGTCTCAGGTTTGGAAGGGGAAGGATTTGGATATCACATCTCATGTTATAGGAAAGATCTCAGGTTTGGTATTAGAAGCATTGAGATATCACATCTCATGCTATCGGAAGGATCTCAGGTTTGGTATTAGAAGCATTGAGATATCACATCTCATGCTATCAGAAGGGTCGCAGGATTGGAATGGGAAGGAGTTGGATATCACATCTCATGTTATCGGAAGGATCTCAGGTTTGGTATTAGAAGTATTGCGATATCATATCTCATGCTATAGGAAGGGTCTCAGGATCGGAATGGGAAGGAGTTGGATATCACATCTCATGCAAAAGGAAGGGTCTCAGGTTTGGTAGAATCATTGAGATATCACATCTCATGCTATAGGAAGGGTCTCAGGATTGGAATGGGAAGGAGTTGGATATCACATCTCAGGTTTGGTATTAGAAGCATTGAGACATCACATCTCATGCTATAGGAAGGTCTCAGGATTGGAATGGGAAGGAGTTGGATATCACATATGCTATAGGAAGGGTCTCAGGTTTGGTATAAGCATTGAGCTATCACATCTCATGCTATAGGAAGGGTCTCAGGATTGGAATGGGAAGGAGTTGTATATGACATCTCATGCCATAGGAAGTGTCACATGTTTGGTATAAGCATTGAGATATCACATCTCATGCTATAGGAAGGGTCTCAGGATTGGAATGGGAAGGCCTTGGATATCACATCTCATGCTATAGGGAGGGTCTCAAGTTTGATATTAGAAGCATTGAGATATCACATCTCATGATAAAGGAAGGGTTTTAGGATTGGAATGGGAAGTATTTGGATATCACACCTCATGCTAAAGGAAGAGTCTCAGGTTTGGAAGGGGAAGGATTTGGATATCATATCCCATGTTATAGGACGGGTCCCAGGTTTGGTATTAGAAGCATTGAGATATCACATCTCATGGTATAGGAAGGGTCTCAGGGTTGGAATGGGAAGGAGTTGGATATCACATCTCATCCAATAGGAAGGGTCTCAGGTTTGGAATGGGAAGGAGTTGGATATCACATCTCATGCTAAAGGGAGGGTCTCAGGTTTGGAAGGGGAAGGATTTGGATATTACATCTCGTGTTAAAGGAATGATCTCAGGTTTGGTATTAGAAGCATTGAGATATCAAATCTCATGCTATAGGAAGGGTCTCAGGATTGGAATGGGAAGTAGTTGGATATCACATCTCATGCTATAGGAAGGGTCTCAGGTTTGGTATAAGCATTGAGATATCACATCTCATGCTATAGGACGGGTCTCAGGATTGGAATGGAAGGAGTTGGATATCATATCTCATGTTATAGGAAGGATCTCAGGTTTGGTATTAGAAGGATTGAGACATCACATCTCATGCTATAGGAAGGGTCTCAGGATTGGAATGGGAAGGAGTTGGATATCACATCTCATGCTATATGAAGGGTCTCAGGTTTGGTATAAGCATTGAGATATCACATCTCATGCTATAGGAAGGGTCTCAGGATTGGAATGGGAAGGAGTTGTATATGACATCTCATGCCATAGGAAGGGTCTCAGGTTTGGTATAAGCATTGAGATATCACTTCTCATGCTATAGGAAGTGTCTCAGGATTGGAATGGGAAGGAGTTGGATATCACATCTCATGTTATAGGAAGGATCTCAGGTTTGGTATTAGAAGCATTGAGACATCACATCTCATGCTGTAGGAAGGTTCTCAGGATTGGAATGGGAAGGAGTTGGATATCACATCTCATTCTAAAGGGAGGGTCTCAGGTTTGGAAGGGGAAGGATTTGGATATTACATCTCGTGTTATAGGAATGATCTCAGGTTTGGTATTAGAAGCATTGAGATATCACATCTCATGCTATCGGAAGGATCTAAGGTTTGGTGTTAGAAGCATTGAGATATCAAATCTCATACTATAGGAAGGGTCTCAGGATTGGAATGGGAAGGAGTTGGATATCACATCTCATGCTATAGGAAGGGTCTCAGGATTGGAATGGGAAGGAGTTGTATATGACATCTCATGCTAAAGGGAGGGTCTCAGGTTTGGAAGGGGAAGGATTTGGATATCACATCTCATGTTATAGGAAGGATCTCAGGTTTGGTATTAGAAGCATTGAGATATCACATCTCATGCTATCGGAAGGATCTCAGGTTTGGTATTCGAAGCATTGAGATATCACATCTCATGCTATCAGAAGGGTCTCAGGATTGGAATGGGAAGGAGTTGGATATCACATCTCATGTTATCGGAAGGATCTCAGGTTTGGTATTAGAAGTATTGAGATATCATATCTCATGCTATAGGAAGGGTCTCAGGATCGGAATGGGAAGGAGTTGGATATCACATCTCATGCAAAAGGAAGGGTCTTAGGTTTGGTAGAATCATTGAGATATCACATCTCATGCTATAGGAAGGGTCTCAGGATTGGAATGGGAAGGAGTTGGATATCACATCTCATGTTATAGGAAGGATCTCAGGTTTGGTATTAGAAGCATTGAGACATCACATCTCATGCTATAGGAAGGTCTCAGGATTGGAATGGGAAGGAGTTGGATATCACATATGCTATAGGAAGGGTCTCAGGTTTGGTATAAGCATTGAGATATCACATCTCATGCTATAGGAAGGGTCTCAGGATTGGAATGGGAAGGAGTTGTATATGACATCTCATGCCATAGGAAGTGTCTCAGGTTTGGTATAAGCATTGAGATATAACATCTCTGCTATCGGAAGGGTCTCAGGATTGGAATGGGAAGGAGTTGGATATCCCATCTCATGTTATAGGAAGAGTCTCAGGTTTGGTATTAGAAGCATTGAGATATCACATCTCATGCTATAGGAAGTGTCTCAGGATTGGAATGGGAAGGACTTGGATATCACATCTCATGCTATAGGGAGGGTCTCAAGTTTGATATTAGAAGCATTGAGATATCACATCTCATGCTATAGGAAGGGTCTCAGGATTGGAATGGGAAGGAGTTGGATATCACATCTCATGTTATAGGAAGGATCTCATGTTTGGTATAAGCAGTGAGATATCACATCTCTGCTATCGGAAGGGTCTCAGGATTGGAATGGGAAGGAGTTGGATATTCCCATCTCATGTTATAGGAAGGGTCTCATGTTTGGTATTAGAAGCATTGAGATATCACATCTCATGCTATAGGAAGGGTCTCAGGATTGGAATGGGAAGGACTTGGATATCACATCTCATGCTATAGGGAGGGTCTCAAGTTTGATATTAGAAGCATTGAGATATCACATCTCATGATAAAGGAAGGGTTTTAGGATTGGAATGGGAAGTATTTGGATATCACATCTCATGCTAAAGGAAGAGTCTCAGGTTTGGAAGGGGAAGGATTTGGATATCATATCCCATGTTATAGGACGGGTCCCAGGTTTGGTATTAGAAGCATTGAGATATCACATCTCATGGTATAGGAAGGGTCTCAGGGTTGGAATGGGAAGGAGTTGGATATCACATCTCATCCAATAGGAAGGGTCTCAGGTTTGGAATGGGAAGGAGTTGGATATCACATCTCATGCTAAAGGGAGGGTCTCAGGTTTGGAAGGGGAAGGATTTGGATATTACATCTCGTGTTATAGGAATGATCTCAGGTTTGGTATTAGAAGCATTGAGATATCACATCTCATGCTATCGGAAGGATCTAAGGTTTGGTGTTAGAAGCATTGAGATATCAAATCTCATACTATAGGAAGGGTCTCAGGATTGGAATGGGAAGGAGTTGGATATCACATCTCATGCTATAGGAAGGGTCTCAGGATTGGAATGGGAAGGAGTTGTATATGACATCTCATGCCACAGGAAGGGTCTCAGGTTTGGTATAAGCATTTAGATATCACATCTCTGCTATAGGAAGGGTCTCAGGATTGGAATGGGAAGGAGTTGGATATCACATCTCATGCTATATGAAGGGTCTCAGGTTTGGTATAAGCATTGAGATATCACATCTCATGCTATAGGAAGTGTCTCAGGATTGGAATGGGAAGGAGTTGGATATCACATCTCATGTTATAGGAAGGATCTCAGGTTTGGTATTAGAAGCATTGAGACATCACATCTCATGCTATAGGAAGGTTCTCAGGATTGGAATGGGAAGGAGTTGGATATCACATCTCATGCTAAAGGGAGGGTCTCAGGTTTGGAAGGGGAAGGATTTGGATATTACATCTCGTGTTATAGGAACGATCTCAGGTTTGGTATTAGAAGCATTGAGATATCACATCTCATGCTATCGGAAGGATCTAAGGTTTGGTGTTAGAAGCATTGAGATATCAAATCTCATACTATAGGAAGGGTCTCAGGATTGGAATGGGAAGGAGTTGGATATCACATCTCATGCTATAGGAAGGGTCTCAGGATTGGAATGGGAAGGAGTTGTATATGACATCTCATGCCACAGGAAGGGTCTCAGGTTTGGTATAAGCATTTAGATATCACATCTCTGCTATCGGAAGGGTCTTAGGATTGGAATGGGAAGGAGTTGGATATCCCATCTTATGTTATAGGAAGGGTCTCAGGTTTGGTATTAGAAGCATTGAGATATCACATCTCATGCTATAGGAAGTGTCTCAGGATTGGAATGGGAAGGACTTGGATATCACATCTCATGCTATAGGGAGGGTCTCACGTTTGGAAAGGGAAGGAGTTGGATATCACATTTCATGTTAGAGGTAGGATCTCAGGTTTGGTATTAGAGGCATTGAGATATCACATCTCATGCTATCAGAAGGGTCTCAGGATTGGAATGGGAAGGAGTTGGATATCACATCTCATACTAAAGGGAGGGTCTCAGGTTTGGAAGGGGAAGGATTTGGATATCACATCTCATGTTATAGAAAGGATCTCAGGTTTGGTATTAGAAGCATTGAGATATGCTATCTCATGCTATTGGAAGGATCTCAGGTTTGGTATTAGAGGCATTGAGATATCACATCTCATGCTAAAGGGAGGGTCTCAGGTTTGGAAGGGGAAGGATTTGGATATCACATCTCTTATTATAGGAAGGATCACAAGTTTGGTATTAGAAGCATTGAGATATCACATCTCATGCTATCGGAAGGGTCTCAGGATTGGAATGGGAAGGAGTTGGATATCACATCTCATGCTATAGGAAGGGTCTCAGGTTTGGAACGGGAAGGAGTTGGATATCACATCTCATGTTATAGGAAGAGTCTCGGGTTTGGTATAAGCATTGAGATATCACATCTCTGCTATCGGAGGTGTCTCAGGATTGGGATGGGAAGGAATTGGATATCACATCTCATGCTATAGGAAGGGTATCAGGTTTGGAACGGGAAGGAGTTGGATATCCCATCTCATGTTATAGGACGGGTCTCAGGTTTGATATTAGAAGCATTGAGATATCACATCGCATGCTTTAGGAAGGGTCTCAGGTTTGGAATGGGTAGGAGTTGTATATTACATTCTTGCTATAGGAAGGGTCTCATGTTTGGAATGGGAAGCAGTTGGATATCACATATGCTATAGGAAGTGTCTCAGGTTTGGAACGGGAATGAGTTGGATATCACATTTCATGTTATAGGAAGGGTCTCAGGTTTGGTATAAGCATTGAGATATCACATTTCTGCTATCGGAAGTGGCTCAGGATTGGAATGGGAAGGAGTTGGATATCCCATCTCATGTTATAGGACGGGTCTCTGGTTTGGTGTAAGCATTGAGATATCACATCTCCTGCTATAGGAAGGGTCTCAGGATTGGAATGGGAAGGAGTTGGATATCCCATCTCATGTTATAGGACGGGTCTCTGGTTTGGTATAAGCATTGAGATATCACATCTCATGCTATAGGAAGGGTCTCAGGATTGGAATGGGAAGGATTTGGATATCACATCTCATGCTATAGGAAGGGTCTCAGGTTTGGTATAAGCATGGAGATATCACTTCTCATGCTATAGGAAGGGTCTCAGGATTGGAATGGGAAGGAGTTGGATATCACATCTCATGTTATAGGAAGGATCTCAGGTTTGGTATTAGAAGCATTGAGATATCACATCTCATGCTATCAGAAGGGTCTCAGGATTTGAATGGGAAGGAGTTGGATATCACATCTCATGCTAAAGGGAGGGTCTCAGGTTTGGAAGGGGAAGGATTTGGATATCACATCTCATGTTATCGGAAGGATCTCAGGTTTGGTATTAGAAGTATTGAGATATCATATCTCATGCTATAGGAAGGGTCTCAGGACTGGAATGGGAAGGAGTTGGATATCACATCTCATGCTAAAGGAAGGGTCTCAGGTTTGGGAGAAGCATTGAGATATCACATCTCATGCTATAGGAAGGGTCTCAGGATTGGAATGGGAAGGACTTAGATATCACATATCATGCTATAGGGAGGGTCTCAGTTTTGATATTAGAAGCATTGAGATATCACATCTCATGCTATCGGAAGTGTCTCAGGATTGGAATGGGAAGGAGCTGGATATCACATCTCATGCTAAAGGAAGGGTCTCAGGTTTGGAACGGGAAGGAGTTGGATATCACATCTCATGTTATAGGAAGGGTCTCAGGTTTGTTATTAGAATCATTGAGATATCATATTGCATGCTGTTAGAAGGGTCTAAGGATTGGAATGGGAAGGACTTGGATATCACATCTCATGCTATAGATAGGCTCTCAGGTTTGGAACGGGAAGGAGTTGGATATCACATTTCATGTTAGAGGAAGGATCTCAGGTTTGGTATTAGAAGCATTGAGATATCACATCTCATGCTATAGGAAGGGTCTCAGGATTGGAATGGGAAGGACTTGGATATCACATCTCATGCTATAGATGGGCTCTCAGGTTTGGAAAGGGAAGGAGTTGGATATCACATCTCATGCTATAGTAAGGGTCTCAGGATTGGAATGGGAAGTAGTTGGATATCACATCTCATGCTATAGGAAGGGTCTCAGGTTTGGTATAAGCATTGAGATATCACATCTCATGCTATAGGACGGGACTCAGGATTGGAATGGAAGGAGTTGGATATCACATCTCATGTTATAGGAAGGATCTCAGGTTTGGTATTAGAAGCATTGAGAAATCACATCTCATGCTATAGGAAGGGTCTCAGTATTGGAATGGGAAGGAGTTGGATATCACATCTCATGCTATAGGAAGGGTCTCAGGTTTGGTGTAAGCATTGAGATATCATATCTCATGCTATAGGAAGGGTCTCAGGATTGGAATGGGAAGGAGTTGTATATGACATCTCATGCCGTAGGAAGGGTCTCAGGTTTGGTATAAGCATTGAGATATAACATCTCTGCTATCGGAAGGGTTGCAGGCTTGGAATGGGAAGGAGTTGGATATCCCATCTCATGTTATAGGAAGAGTCTCAGGTTTGGTATTAGAAGCATTGAGATATCACATCTCATGCTATAGGAAGTGTCTCAGGATTGGAATGAGAAGGACTTGGATATCACATCTCATGCTATAGGGAGGGTCTCAAGTTTGGTATAAGCAGTGAGATATCACATCTCATGCTATAGGAAGGGTCTCAGGATTGGAATGGGAAGGAGTTGGATATCACATCTCATGTTATAGGAAGGATCTCAGGTTTGGTATAAGCATTGAGATATCACATCTCTGCTATCGGAAGGGTCTCAGGATTGGAATGGGAAGGAGTTGGATATTCCCATCTCATGTTATAGGAAGGGTCTCAGGATTGGAATGGGAAGGAGTTGGATATCACATCTCATGCTATAGGAAGGGTCTCAGGTTTGGAACGGGAAGGAGTTGGATATCCCATCTCATGTTATAGGACGGGTCTCAGGTTTGATATTAGAAGCATTGAGATATCACATCGCATGCTGTAAGAAGGGTCTCAGGTTTGGAATGGGAAGGATTTGGATATCACATTTCATGTCATAGGAAGGATCTCAGGTTTGGTATTAGAAGCATTGATATATCACATCTCATGCTATAGGAATGGTCTCAGGATTGGAATGGGTAGGAGTTGGACATTACATTCTTGCTATAGGAAGGGTCTCATGTTTGGAATGGGAAGGAGTTGGATATCACATATGCTATAGGAAGTGTCTCAGGTTTGGAACGGGAATGAGTTGGATATCACATCTCATGTTATAGGAAGGGTCTCAGGTTTGGTATAAGCATTGAGATATCACATCTCATGCTATAGGAAGGGTCTCAGGATTGGAATGGGAAGGATTTGGATATCACATCTCATGCTATAGGAGGGGTCTCAGGTTTGGTATAAGCATGGAGATATCACTTCTCATGCTATAGGAAGGGTCTCAGGATTGGAATGGGAAGGAGTTGGATATCACATCTCATGCCGTAGGAAGGGTCTCAGGTTTGGTATAAGCATTGAGATATCACATCTCATGCTATAGGACGGGACTCAGGATTGGAATGGAAGGAGTTGGATATCACATCTCATGTTATAGGAAGGATCTCAGGTTTGGTATTAGAAGCATTGAGAAATCACATCTCATGCTATAGGAAGGGTCTCAGGATTGGAATGGGAAGGAGTTGGATATCACATCTCATGCTATAGGAAGGGTCTCAGGTTTGGTATAAGCATTGAGATATCATATCTCATGCTATAGGAAGGGTCTCAGGATTGGAATGGGAAGGAGTTGGATATCCGATCTCATGTTATAGGACGGGTCTCTGGTTTGGTATAAGCATTGAGATATCACATCTCATGCTATAGGAAGGATCTCAGGTTTGGTATTAGAAGCATTGAGAAATCACATCTCATGCTATAGGAAGGGTCTCAGGATTGGAATGGGAAGGAGTTGGATATCACATCTCATGCTATAGGAAGGGTCTCAGGTTTGGTATAAGCATTGAGATTTCACATCTCTGCTATCGGAAGTGGCTCAGGATTGGAATGGGAAGGAGTTGGATATCCGATCTCATGTTATAGGACGGGTCTCTGGTTTGGTATAAGCATTGAGATATCACATCTCATGCTATAGGAAGGGTCTCAGGATTGGAATGGGAAGGATTTGGATATCACATCTCATGCTATAGGAGGGGTCTCAGGTTTGGTATAAGCATGGAGATATCACTTCTCATGCTATAGGAAGGGTCTCAGGATTGGAATGGGAAGGAGTTGGATATCACATCTCATGTTATAGGAAGAGTCTCAGGTTTGGTATTAGAAGCATTGAGATATCACATCTCATGCTATAGGAAGGGTCTCAGGATTGGAATGGGAAGGAGTTGGATATCACATCTCATGCTATAGGAAGGGTCTCAGGTTTGGTATAAGCAGTGAGATATCACATCTCATGCTATAGGAAGGGTCTCAGGATTGGAATGGGAAGGAGTTGGATATCACATCTCATGTTATAGGAAGGATCTCAGGTTTGGTATAAGCATTGAGATATCACATCTCTGCTATCGGAAGGGTCTCAGGATTGGAATGGGAAGGAGTTGGATATTCCCATCTCATGTTATAGGAAGGGTCTCAGGATTGGAATAGGAAGGAGTTGGATATCACATCTCATGCTATAGGAAGGGTCTCAGGTTTGGAACGGGAAGGAGTTGGATATCCCATCTCATGTTATAGGACGGGTCTCAGGTTTGATATTAGAAGCATTGAGATATCACATCGCATGCTGTAAGAAGGGTCTCAGGTTTGGAATGGGAAGGATTTGGATATCACATTTCATATCATAGGAAGGATCTCAGGTTTGGTATTAGAAGCATTGATATATCACATCTCATGCTATAGGAATGGTCTCATGATTGGAATGGGTAGGAGTTGGATATTACATTCTTGCTATAGGAAGGGTCTCATGTTTGGAATGGGAAGGAGTTGGATATCACATATGCTAGGAAGTGTCTCAGGTTTGGAACGAGAATGAGTTGGATATCACATCTCATGTTATAGGAAGGGTCTCAGGTTTGGTATAAGCATTGAGATATCACATCTCTGCTATTGGAAGTGGCTCAGGATTGGAATGGGAAGGAGTTGGATATCCGATCTCATGTTATAGGACGGGTCTCTGGTTTGGTATAAGCATTGAGATATCACATCTCATGCTATAGGAAGGGTCTCAGGATTGGAATGGGAAGGATTTGGATATCACATCTCATGCTACAGGAAGGGTCTCAGGTTTGGTATAAGCATGGAGATATCACTTCTCATGCTATAGGAAGGGTCTCAGGATTGGAATGGGAAGGAGTTGGATATCACATCTCATGCTATAGGAAGGGTCTCAGGTTTGGTATAAGCATGGAGATATCACTTCTCATGCTTTGGAAGGGTCTCAGGATTGGAATGGGAAGGAGTTGGATATCACATCTCATGTTATAGGAAGGATCTCAGGTTTGGTATTAGAAGCATTGAGATATCACATCTCATGCTATCGGAAGGGTCTAAGGTTTGGAACGGGAAGGAGTTGGATATCACATCTCATATTATAGGAAGAGTCTCAGGTTTGGTATAAGCATTGAGATATCACATCTCTGCTATCGGAGGTGTCTCAGGATTGGGATGGGAAGGAATTGGATATCACATCTCATGCTATAGGAAGGGTATCAGGTTTGGAACGGGAAGGAGTTGGATATCCCATCTCATGTTATAGGACGGGTCTCAGGTTTGATATAAGAAGCATTGAGATATCACATCATGCTGTAGGAAGGGTCTCAGGTTTGGAATGGGAAGGATTTGGATATCACATTTCATGTCATAGGAAGGATCTCAGGTTTGGTATTAGAAGCATTGATATATCACATCTCATGCTATAGGAATGGTCTCAGGATTGGAATGGGTAGGAGTTGGATATTACATTCTTGCTATAGGAAGGGTGTCATGTTTGGAATGGGAAGGAGTTGGATATCACATATGCTATAGGAAGTGTCTCAGGTTTGGAATGGGAATGAGTTGGATATCACATCTCATGTTATAGGAAGGGTCTCAGGTTTGGTATAAGCATTGAGATATCATATCTCATGCTATAGGAAGGGTCTCAGGATTGGAATGGGAAGGAGTTGTATATGACATCTCATGCCGTAGGAAGGGTCTCAGGTTTGGTATAAGCATTGAGATATAACATCTCTGCTATCGGAAGGGTCTCAGGCTTGGAATGGGAAGGAGTTGGATATCCCATCTCATGTTATAGGAAGAGTCTCAGGTTTGGTATTAGAAGCATTGAGATATCACATCTCATGCTATAGGAAGGGTCTCAGGATTGGAATGGGAAGGAGTTGGATATCACATCTCATGCTATAGGAAGGGTCTCAGGTTTGGTATAAGCATTGAGATATCATATCTCATGCTATAGGAAGGGTCTCAGGATTGGAATGGGAAGGAGTTGTATATGACAACTCATGCCGTAGGAAGGGTCTCAGGTTTGGTATAAGCATTGAGATATAACATCTCTGCTATCGGAAGGGTCTCAGGCTTGGAATGGGAAGGAGTGGGATATCCCATCTCATGTTATAGGAAGAGTCTCAGGTTTGGTATAAGCATTGAGATATCACATCTCTGCTATCGGAAGGGTCTCAGGATTGGAATGGGAAGGAGTTGGATATTCCCATCTCATGTTATAGGAAGGGTCTCAGGATTGGAATGGGAAGGAGTTGGATATCACATTTCATGCTATAGGAAGGGTCTCAGGTTTGGAACGGGAAGGAGTTGGATATCCCATCTCATGTTATAGGACGGGTCTCAGGTTTGTTATAAGAAGCATTGAGATATCACATCATGCTGTAGGAAGGGTCTCAGGTTTGGAATGGGAAGGATTTGGATATCACATTTCATGTCATAGGAAGGATCTCAGGTTTGGTATTAGAAGCATTGATATATCACGTCTCATGCTATAGGAATGGTCTCAGGATTGGAATGGGTAGGAGTTGGATATTACATTCTTGCTATAGGAAGGGTCTCATGTTTGGAATGGGAAGGAGTTGGATATCACATATGCTATAGGAAGTGTCTCAGGTTTGGAATGGGAATGAGTTGGATATCACATCTCATGTTATAGGAAGGGTCTCAGGTTTGGTATAAGCATTGAGATATCACATCTCTGCTATCGGAAGTGGCTCAGGATTGGAATGGGAAGGAGTTGGATATCCCATCTCATGTTATAGGACGGGTCTCTGGTTTGGTATAAGCATTGAGATATCACATCTCATGCTATAGGAAGGGTCTCAGGATTGGAATGGGAAGGATTTGGATATCACATCTCATGCTATAGGAAGGGTCTCAGGTTTGGTATACGCATGGAGATATCACTTCTCATGCTATAGGAAGGGTCTCAGGATTGGAATGGGAAGGAGTTGCATATCACATCTCATGTTATAGGAAGGCTCTCAGGTTTGGTATTAGAAGCATTGAGATATCACATCTCATGCTATCAGAAGGGTCTCAGGATTGGAATGGGAAGGAGTTGGATATCGCATCTCATGCTAAAGGGAGGGTCTCAGGTTTGGAATGGGAAGGATTTGGATATCACATCTCATGTTATAGGAAGGATCTCAGGTTTGGTATTAGAAGCATTGAGATATCACATCTCTGCTATCGGAAGTGGCTCAGGAATGGAATGGGAAGGAGTTGGATATCCCATCTCATGTTATAGGACGGGTCTCTGGTTTGGTATAAGCATTGAGATATCACATCTCATGCTATAGGAAGGGTCTCAGGATTGGAATGGGAAGGATTTGGATATCACATCTCATGCTATAGGAAGGGTCTCAGGTTTGGTATACGCATGGAAATATCACTTCTCATGCTATAGGAAGGGTCTCAGGATTGGAATGGGAAGGAGTTGGATATCACATCTCATGTTATAGGAAGGATCTCAGGTTTGGTATTAGAAGCATTGAGATATCACATCTCATGCTATCAGAAGGCTCTCAGGTTTGGAATGGGAAGGAGTTGGATATCACATCTCATGTTATCGGAAGGATCTCAGGTTTGGTATTAGAAGTATTGAGATATCATATCTCATGCTATAGGAAGGGTCTCAGGACTGGAATGGGAAGGAGTTGGATATCACATCTCATGCTAAAGGAAGGGTCTCAGGTTTGGGAGAAGCATTGAGATATCACATCTCATGCTATAGGAAGGGTCTCAGGATTGGAATGGGAAGGACTTAGATATCACATATCATGCTATAGGGAGGGTCTCAGTTTTGATATTAGAAGCATTGAGATATCACATCTCATGCTATCGGAAGTGTCTCAGGATTGGAATTGGAAGGAGCTGGATATCACATCTCATGCTAAAGGAAGGGTCTCAGGTTTGGAACGGGAAGGAGTTGGATATCACATCTCATGTTATAGGAAGGGTCTCAGGTTTGGTATAAGCATTGAGATATCACATCTCTGCTATCGGAAGTGTCTCAGGATTGGAATGGGAAGGAGTTGGATATCCCATCTCATGTTATAGGACGGGTCTCAGGTTTGTTATTAGAATCATTGAGATATCATATTGCATGCTGTTAGAAGGGTCTAAGGATTGGAATGGGAAGGACTTGGATATCACATCTCATGCTATAGATAGGCTCTCAGGTTTGGAACGGGAAGGAGTTGGATATCACATTTCATGTTAGAGGAAGGATCTCAGGTTTGGTATTAGAAGCATTGAGATATCACATCTCATGCTATAGGAAGGGTCTCAGGATTGGAATGGGAAGGACTTGGATATCACATCTCATGCTATAGATAGGCTCTCAGGTTTGGAAAGGGAAGGAGTTGGATATCACATCTCATGCTATAGTAAGGGTCTCAGGATTGGAATGTGAAGTAGTTGGATATCACATTTCATGCTATAGGAAGGGTCTCAGGTTTGGTATAAGCATTGAGATATCACATCTCATGCTATAGGACGGGACTCAGGATTGGAATGGAAGGAGTTGGATATCACATCTCATGTTATAGGAAGGATCTCAGGTTTGGTATTAGAAGCATTGAGAAATCACATCTCATGCTATAGGAAGGGTCTCAGGATTGGAATCGGAAGGAGTTGGATATCACATCTCATGCTATAGGAAGGGTCTCAGGTTTGGTATAAGCATTGAGATATCATATCTCATGCTATAGGAAGGGTCTCAGAATTGGAATGGGAAGGAGTTGTATATGACATCTCATGCCATAGGAAGGGTCTCAGGTTTGGTATAAGCATTGAGATATAACATCTCTGCTATCGGAAGGGTCTCAGGCTTGGAATGGGAAGGAGTTGGATATCCCATCTCATGTTATAGGAAGAGTCTCAGGTTTGGTATTAGAAGCATTGAGATATCACATCTCATGCTATAGGAAGTGTCTCAGGATTGGAATGGGAAGGACTTGGATATCACATCTCATGCTATAGGGAGGGTCTCAAGTTTGGTATAAGCAGTGAGATATCACATCTCATGCTATAGGAAGGGTCTCAGGATTGGAATGGGAAGGAGTTGGATATCACATCTCATGTTATAGGAAGGATCTCAGGTTTGGTATAAGCATTGAGATATCACATCTCTGCTATCGGAAGGGTCTCAGGATTGGAATGGGAAGGAGTTGGATATTCCCATCTCATGTTATAGGAAGGGTCTCAGGATTGGAATGGGAAGGAGTTGGATATCACATCTCATGCTATAGGAAGGGTCTCAGGTTTGGAACGGGAATGAGTTGGATATCCCATCTCATGTTATAGGACGGGTCTCAGGTTTGATATTAGAAGCATTGAGATATCACATCGCATGCTGTAAGAAGGGTCTCAGGTTTGGAATGGGAAGGATTTGGATATCACATTTCATGTCATAGGAAGGATCTCAGGTTTGGTATTAGAAGCATTGATATATCACATCTCATGCTATAGGAATGGTCTCAGGATTGGAATGGGTAGGAGTTGGATATTACATTCTTGCTATAGGAAGGGTCTCATGTTTGGAATGGGAAGGAGTTGGATATCACATATGCTATAGGAAGTGTCTCAGGTTTGGAACGGGAATGAGTTGGATATCACATCTCATGTTATAGGAAGGGTCTCAGGTTTGGTATAAGCATTGAGATATCACATCTCTGCTATCTGAAGTGGCTCAGGATTGGAATGGGAAGGAGTTGGATATCACATTTCATGTCATAGGAAGGATCTCAGGTTTGGTATTAGAAGCATTGATATATCACATCTCATGCTATAGGAATGGTCTCAGGATTGGAATGGGTAGGAGTTGGATATTACATTCTTGCTATAGGAAGGGTCTCATGTTTGGAATGGGAAGGAGTTGGATATCACATATGCTATAGGAAGTGTCTCAGGTTTGGAATGGGAATGAGTTGGATATCACATCTCATGTTATAGGAAGGGTCTCAGGTTTGGTATGAGCATTGAGATATCACATCTCTGCTATCGGAAGTGGCTCAGGATTGGAATGGGAAGGAGTTGGATATCCCATCTCATGTTATAGGACGGGTCTCTGGTTTGGTATAAGCATTGAGATATCACATCTCATGCTATAGGAAGGGTCTCAGGATTGGAATGGGAAGGATTTGGATATCACATCTCATGCTATAGGAAGGGTCTCAGGTTTGGTATACGCATGGAGATATCACTTCTCATGCTATAGGAAGGGTCTCAGGATTGGAATGGGAAGGAGTTGGATATCACATCTCATGTTATAGGAAGGATCTCAGGTTTGGTATTAGAAGCATTGAGATATCACATCTCATGCTATCAGAAGGGTCTCAGGATTGGAATGGGAAGGAGTTGGATATCACATCTC
The DNA here is from genome assembly GCF_040938575.1 of Ambystoma mexicanum. Lineage (NCBI taxonomy): Eukaryota > Metazoa > Chordata > Amphibia > Caudata > Ambystomatidae > Ambystoma > Ambystoma mexicanum. The sequence goes on from NC_090934.1 coordinate 1,157,904,565, forward strand.
ATGCTAAAGGGAGGGTCTCAGGTTTGGAATGGGAAGGATTTGGATATCACATCTCATGTTATAGGAAGGATCTCAGGTTTGGTATTAGAAGCATTGAGATATCACATCTCTGCTATCGGAAGTGGCTCAGGAATGGAATGGGAAGGAGTTGGATATCCCATCTCATGTTATAGGACGGGTCTCTGGTTTGGTATAAGCATTGAGATATCACATCTCATGCTATAGGAAGGGTCTCAGGATTGGAATGGGAAGGAGTTGGATATCACATCTCATGTTATAGGAAGGATCTCAGGTTTGGTATTAGAAGCATTGAGATATCACATCTCATGCTATCAGAAGGGTCTCAGGATTGGAATGGGAAGGAGTTGGATATCACATCTCATGCTAAAGGGAGGCTCTCAGGTTTGGAATGGGAAGGATTTGGATATCACATCTCATGCTAAAGGAAGGGTCTCAGGTTTGGGAGAAGCATTGAGATATCACATCTCATGCTATAGGAAGGGTCTCAGGATTGGAATGGGAAGGACTTAGATATCACATATCATGCTATAGGGAGGGTCTCAGTTTTGATATTAGAAGCATTGAGATATCACATCTCATGCTATCGGAAGTGTCTCAGGATTGGAATGGGAAGGAGCTGGATATCACATCTCATGCTAAAGGAAGGGTCTCAGGTTTGGAACGGGAAGGAGTTGGATATCACATCTCATGTTATAGGAAGGGTCTCAGGTTTGGTATAAGCATTGAGATATCACATCTCTGCTATCGGAAGTGTCTCAGGATTGGAATGGGAAGGAGTTGGATATCCCATCTCATGTTATAGGACGGGTCTCAGGTTTGTTATTAGAATCATTGAGATATCATATTGCATGCTGTTAGAAGGGTCTAAGGATTGGAATGGGAAGGACTTGGATATCACATCTCATGCTATAGATAGGCTCTCAGGTTTGGAACGGGAAGGAGTTGGATATCACATTTCATGTTAGAGGAAGGATCTCAGGTTTGGTATTAGAAGCATTGAGATATCACATCTCATGCTATAGGAAGGGTCTCAGGATTGGAATGGGAAGGACTTGGATATCACATCTCATGCTATAGATAGGCTCTCAGGTTTGGAAAGGGAAGGAGTTGGATATCACATCTCATGCTATAGTAAGGGTCTCAGGATTGGAATGTGAAGTAGTTGGATATCACATCTCATGCTATAGGAAGGGTCTCAGGTTTGGTATAAGCATTGAGATATCACATCTCATGCTATAGGACGGGACTCAGGATTGGAATGGAAGGAGTTGGATATCACATCTCATGTTATAGGAAGGATCTCAGGTTTGGTATTAGAAGCATTGAGAAATCACATCTCATGCTATAGGAAGGGTCTCAGGATTGGAATCGGAAGGAGTTGGATATCACATCTCATGCTATAGGAAGGGTCTCAGGTTTGGTATAAGCATTGAGATATCATATCTCATGCTATAGGAAGGGTCTCAGAATTGGAATGGGAAGGAGTTGTATATGACATCTCATGCCGTAGGAAGGGTCTCAGGTTTGGTATAAGCATTGAGATATAACATCTCTGCTATCGGAAGGGTCTCAGGCTTGGAATGGGAAGGAGTTGGATATCCCATCTCATGTTATAGGAAGAGTCTCAGGTTTGGTATTAGAAGCATTGAGATATCACATCTCATGCTATAGGAAGTGTCTCAGGATTGGAATGGGAAGGACTTGGATATCACATCTCATGCTATAGGGAGGGTCTCAAGTTTGGTATAAGCAGTGAGATATCACATCTCATGCTATAGGAAGGGTCTCAGGATTGGAATGGGAAGGAGTTGGATATCACATCTCATGTTATAGGAAGGATCTCAGGTTTGGTATAAGCATTGAGATATCACATCTCTGCTATCGGAAGGGTCTCAGGATTGGAATGGGAAGGAGTTGGATATTCCCATCTCATGTTATAGGAAGGGTCTCAGGATCGGAATGGGAAGGAGTTGGATATCACATCTCATGATATAGGAAGGGTCTCAGGTTTGGAACGGGAAGGAGTTGGATATCCCATCTCATGTTATAGGACGGGTCTCAGGTTTGATATTAGAAGCATTGAGATATCACATCGCATGCTGTAAGAAGGGTCTCAGGTTTGGAATGGGAAGGATTTGGATATCACATTTCATGTCATAGGAAGGATCTCAGGTTTGGTATTAGAAGCATTGATATATCACATCTCATGCTATAGGAATGGTCTCAGGATTGGAATGGGTAGGAGTTGGATATTACATTCTTGCTATAGGAAGGGTCTCATGTTTGGAATGGGAAGGAGTTGGATATCACATATGCTATAGGAAGTGTCTCAGGTTTGGAACGGGAATGAGTTGGATATCACATCTCATGTTATAGGAAGGGTCTCAGGTTTGGTATAAGCATTGAGATATCACATCTCTGCTATCGGAAGTGGCTCAGGATTGGAATGGGAAGGAGTTGGATATCCGATCTCATGTTATAGGACGGTCTCTGGTTTGGTATAAGCATTGAGATATCACATCTCATGCTATAGGAAGGGTCTCAGGATTGGAATGGGAAGGATTTGGATATCACATCTCATGCTACAGGAAGGGTCTCAGGTTTGGTATAAGCATGGAGATATCACTTCTCATGCTATAGGAAGGGTCTCAGGATTGGAATGGGAAGGAGTTGGATATCACATCTCATGCTATAGGAAGGGTCTCAGGTTTGGTATAAGCATGGAGATATCACTTCTCATGCTATTGGAAGGGTCTCAGGATTGGAATGGGAAGGAGTTGGATATCACATCTCATGTTATAGGAAGGATCTCAGGTTTGGTATTAGAAGCATTGAGATATCACATCTCATGCTATCGGAAGGGTCTCAGGTTTGGAACGGGAAGGAGTTGGATATCACATCTCATGTTATAGGAAGAGTCTCAGGTTTGGTATAAGCATTGAGATATCACATCTCTGCTATCGGAGGTGTCTCAGGATTGGGATGGGAAGGAATTGGATATCACATCTCATGCTATAGGAAGGGTATCAGGTTTGGAACGGGAAGGAGTTGGATATCCCATCTCATGTTATAGGACGGGTCTCAGGTTTGATATAAGAAGCATTGAGATATCACATCATGCTGTAGGAAGGGTCTCAGGTTTGGAATGGGAAGGATTTGGATATCACATTTCATGTCATAGGAAGGATCTCAGGTTTGGTATTAGAAGCATTGATATATCACGTCTCATGCTATAGGAATGGTCTCAGGATTGGAATGGGTAGGAGTTGGATATTACATTCTTGCTATAGGAAGGGTCTCATGTTTGGAATGGGAAGGAGTTGGATATCACATATGCTATAGGAAGTGTCTCAGGTTTGGAATGGGAATGAGTTGGATATCACATCTCATGTTATAGGAAGGGTCTCAGGTTTGGTATAAGCATTGAGATATCACATCTCTGCTATCGGAAGTGGCTCAGGATTGGAATGGGAAGGAGTTGGATATCCCATCTCATGTTATAGGACGGGTCTCTGGTTTGGTATAAGCATTGAGATATCACATCTCATGCTATAGGAAGGGTCTCAGGATTGGAATGGGAAGGATTTGGATATCACATCTCATGCTATAGGAAGGGTCTCAGGTTTGGTATACGCATGGAGATATCACTTCTCATGCTATAGGAAGGGTCTCAGGATTGGAATGGGAAGGAGTTGGATATCACATCTCATGCTATAGGAAGGGTCTCAGGTTTGGAACGGGAAGGAGTTGGATATCACATCTCATGTTATAGGAAGAGTCTCAGGTTTGGTATAAGCATTGAGATATCACATCTCTGCTATCGGAAGTGTCTCAGGATTGGAATGGGAAGGAGTTGGATATCCCATCTCATGTTATAGGACGGGTCTCAGGTTTGTTATTAGAATCATTGAGATATCATATTGCATGCAGTTAGAAGGGTCTAAGGATTGGAATGGGAAGGACTTGGATATCACATCTCATGCTATAGATAGGCTCTCAGGTTTGGAACGGGAAGGAGTTGGATATCACATTTCATGTTAGAGGAAGGATCTCAGGTTTGGTATTAGAAGCATTGAGATATCACATCTCATGCTATAGGAAGGGTCTCAGGATTGGAATGGGAAGGACTTGGATATCACATCTCATGCTATAGATAGGCTCTCAGGTTTGGAAAGGGAAGGAGTTGGATATCACATCTCATGCTATAGTAAGGGTCTCAGGATTGGAATGTGAAGTAGTTGGATATCACATCTCATGCTATAGGAAGGGTCTCAGGTTTGGTATAAGCATTGAGATATCACATCTCATGCTATAGGACGGGACTCAGGATTGGAATGGAAGGAGTTGGATATCACATCTCATGTTATAGGAAGGATCTCAGGTTTGGTATTAGAAGCATTGAGAAATCACATCTCATGCTATAGGAAGGGTCTCAGGATTGGAATCGGAAGGAGTTGGATATCAGATCTCATGCTATAGGAAGGGTCTCAGGTTTGGTATAAGCATTGAGATATCATATCTCATGCTATAGGAAGGGTCTCAGAATTGGAATGGGAAGGAGTTGTATATGACATCTCATGCCGTAGGAAGGGTCTCAGGTTTGGTATAAGCATTGAGATATAACATCTCTGCTATCGGAAGGGTCTCAGGCTTGGAATGGGAAGGAGTTGGATATCCGATCTCATGTTATAGGAAGAGTCTCAGGTTTGGTATTAGAAGCATTGAGATATCACATCTCATGCTATAGGAAGTGTCTCAGGATTGGAATGGGAAGGACTTGGATATCACATCTCATGCTATAGGGAGGGTCTCAAGTTTGGTATAAGCAGTGAGATATCACATCTCATGCTATAGGAAGGGTCTCAGGATTGGAATGGGAAGGAGTTGGATATCACATCTCATGTTATAGGAAGGATCTCAGGTTTGGTATAAGCATTGAGATATCACATCTCTGCTATCGGAAGGGTCTCAGGATTGGAATGGGAAGGAGTTGGATATTCCCATCTCATGTTATAGGAAGGGTCTCAGGATCGGAATGGGAAGGAGTTGGATATCACATCTCATGCTATAGGAAGGGTCTCAGGTTTGGAACGGGAAGGAGTTGGATATCCCATCTCATGTTATAGGACGGGTCTCAGGTTTGATATTAGAAGCATTGAGATATCACATCGCATGCTGTAAGAAGGGTCTCAGGTTTGGAATGGGAAGGATTTGGATATCACATTTCATGTCATAGGAAGGATCTCAGGTTTGGTATTAGAAGCATTGATATATCACATCTCATGCTATAGGAATGGTCTCAGGATTGGAATGGGTAGGAGTTGGATATTACATTCTTGCTATAGGAAGGGTCTCATGTTTGGAATGGGAAGGAGTTGGATATCACATATGCTATAGGAAGTGTCTCAGGTTTGGAACGGGAATGAGTTGGATATCACATCTCATGTTATAGGAAGGGTCTCAGGTTTGGTATAAGCATTGAGATATCACATCTCTGCTATCGGAAGTGGCTCAGGATTGGAATGGGAAGGAGTTGGATATCCGATCTCATGTTATAGGACGGGTCTCTGGTTTGGTATAAGCATTGAGATATCACATCTCATGCTATAGGAAGGGTCTCAGGATTGGAATGGGAAGGATTTGGATATCACATCTCATGCTACAGGAAGGGTCTCAGGTTTGGTATAAGCATGGAGATATCACTTCTCATGCTATAGGAAGGGTCTCAGGATTGGAATGGGAAGGAGTTGGATATCACATCTCATGCTATAGGAAGGGTCTCAAGTTTGGTATAAGCATGGAGATATCACTTCTCATGCTATAGGAAGGGTCTCAGGATTGGAATGGGAAGGAGTTGGATATCACATCTCATGTTATAGGAAGGATCTCAGGTTTGGTATTAGAAGCATTGAGATATCACATCTCATGCTATCGGAAGGGTCTCAGGTTTGGAACGGGAAGGAGTTGGATATCACATCTCATGTTATAGGAAGAGTCTCAGGTTTGGTATAAGCATTGAGATATCACATCTCTGCTATCGGAGGTGTCTCAGGATTGGGATGGGAAGGAATTGGATATCACATCTCATGCTATAGGAAGGGTATCAGGTTTGGAACGGGAAGGAGTTGGATATCCCATCTCATGTTATAGGACGGGTCTCAGGTTTGATATAAGAAGCATTGAGATATCACATCATGCTGTAGGAAGGGTCTCAGGTTTGGAATGGGAAGGATTTGGATATCACATTTCATGTCATAGGAAGGATCTCAGGTTTGGTATTAGAAGCATTGATATATCACGTCTCATGCTATAGGAATGGTCTCAGGATTGGAATGGGTAGGAGTTGGATATTACATTCTTGCTATAGGAAGGGTCTCATGTTTGGAATGGGAAGGAGTTGGATATCACATATGCTATAGGAAGTGTCTCAGGTTTGGAATGGGAATGAGTTGGATATCACATCTCATGTTATAGGAAGGGTCTCAGGTTTGGTATAAGCATTGAGATATCACATCTCTGCTATCGGAAGTGGCTCAGGATTGTAATGGGAAGGAGTTGGATATCCCATCTCATGTTATAGGACGGGTCTCTGGTTTGGTATAAGCATTGAGATATCACATCTCATGCTATAGGAAGGGTCTCAGGATTGGAATGGGAAGGATTTGGATATCACATCTCATGCTATAGGAAGGGTCTCAGGTTTGGTATACGCATGGAGATATCACTTCTCATGCTATAGGAAGGGTCTCAGGATTGGAATGGGAAGGAGTTGGATATCACATCTCATGTTATAGGAAGGATCTCAGGTTTGGTATTAGAAGCATTGAGATATCACATCTCATGCTATCAGAAGGGTCTCAGGATTGGAATGGGAAGGAGTTGGATATCACATCTCATGCTAAAGGGAGGGTCTCAGGTTTGGAATGGGAAGGATTTGGATATCACATCTCATGTTATAGGAAGGATCTCAGGTTTGGTATTAGAAGCATTGAGATATCACATCTCTGCTATCGGAAGTGGCTCAGGAATGGAATGGGAAGGAGTTGGATATCCCATCTCATGTTATAGGACGGGTCTCTGGTTTGGTATAAGCATTGAGATATCACATCTCATGCTATAGGAAGGGTCTCAGGATTGGAATGGGAAGGATTTGGATATCACATCTCATGCTATAGGAAGGGTCTCAGGTTTGGTATACGCATGGAAATATCACTTCTCATGCTATAGGAAGGGTCTCAGGATTGGAATGGGAAGGAGTTGGATATCACATCTCATGTTATAGGAAGGATCTCAGGTTTGGTATTAGAAGCATTGAGATATCACATCTCATGCTATCAGAAGGCTCTCAGGTTTGGAATGGGAAGGAGTTGGATATCACATCTCATGTTATCGGAAGGATCTCAGGTTTGGTATTAGAAGTATTGAGATATCATATCTCATGCTATAGGAAGGGTCTCAGGACTGGAATGGGAAGGAGTTGGATATCACATCTCATGCTAAAGGAAGGGTCTCAGGTTTGGGAGAAGCATTGAGATATCACATCTCATGCTATAGGAAGGGTCTCAGGATTGGAATGGGAAGGACTTAGATATCACATATCATGCTATAGGGAGGGTCTCAGTTTTGATATTAGAAGCATTGAGATATCACATCTCATGCTATCGGAAGTGTCTCAGGATTGGAATGGGAAGGAGCTGGATATCACATCTCATGCTAAAGGAAGGGTCTCAGGTTTGGAACGGGAAGGAGTTGGATATCACATCTCATGTTATAGGAAGGGTCTCAGGTTTGGTATAAGCATTGAGATATCACATCTCTGCTATCGGAAGTGTCTCAGGATTGGAATGGGAAGGAGTTGGATATCCCATCTCATGTTATAGGACGGGTCTCAGGTTTGTTATTAGAATCATTGAGATATCATATTGCATGCTGTTAGAAGGGTCTAAGGATTGGAATGGGAAGGACTTGGATATCACATCTCATGCTATAGATAGGCTCTCAGGTTTGGAACGGGAAGGAGTTGGATATCACATTTCATGTTAGAGGAAGGATCTCAGGTTTGGTATTAGAAGCATTGAGATATCACATCTCATGCTATAGGAAGGGTCTCAGGATTGGAATGGGAAGGACTTGGATATCACATCTCATGCTATAGATAGGCTCTCAGGTTTGGAAAGGGAAGGAGTTGGATATCACATCTCATGCTATAGTAAGGGTCTCAGGATTGGAATGTGAAGTAGTTGGATATCACATTTCATGCTATAGGAAGGGTCTCAGGTTTGGTATAAGCATTGAGATATCACATCTCATGCTATAGGACGGGACTCAAGATTGGAATGGAAGGAGTTGGATATCACATCTCATGTTATAGGAAGGATCTCAGGTTTGGTATTAGAAGCATTGAGAAATCACATCTCATGCTATAGGAAGGGTCTCAGGATTGGAATCGGAAGGAGTTGGATATCACATCTCATGCTATAGGAAGGGTCTCAGGTTTGGTATAAGCATTGAGATATCATATCTCATGCTATAGGAAGGGTCTCAGAATTGGAATGGGAAGGAGTTGTATATGACATCTCATGCCATAGGAAGGGTCTCAGGTTTGGTATAAGCATTGAGATATAACATCTCTGCTATCGGAAGGGTCTCAGGCTTGGAATGGGAAGGAGTTGGATATCCCATCTCATGTTATAGGAAGAGTCTCAGGTTTGGTATTAGAAGCATTGAGATATCACATCTCATGCTATAGGAAGTGTCTCAGGATTGGAATGGGAAGGACTTGGATATCACATCTCATGCTATAGGGAGGGTCTCAAGTTTGGTATAAGCAGTGAGATATCACATCTCATGCTATAGGAAGGGTCTCAGGATTGGAATGGGAAGGAGTTGGATATCACATCTCATGTTATAGGAAGGATCTCAGGTTTGGTATAAGCATTGAGATATCACATCTCTGCTATCGGAAGGGTCTCAGGATTGGAATGGGAAGGAGTTGGATATTCCCATCTCATGTTATAGGAAGGGTCTCAGGATTGGAATGGGAAGGAGTTGGATATCACATCTCATGCTATAGGAAGGGTCTCAGGTTTGGAACGGGAATGAGTTGGATATCCCATCTCATGTTATAGGACGGGTCTCAGGTTTGATATTAGAAGCATTGAGATATCACATCGCATGCTGTAAGAAGGGTCTCAGGTTTGGAATGGGAAGGATTTGGATATCACATTTCATGTCATAGGAAGGATCTCAGGTTTGGTATTAGAAGCATTGATATATCACATCTCATGCTATAGGAATGGTCTCAGGATTGGAATGGGTAGGAGTTGGATATTACATTCTTGCTATAGGAAGGGTCTCATGTTTGGAATGGGAAGGAGTTGGATATCACATATGCTATAGGAAGTGTCTCAGGTTTGGAACGGGAATGAGTTGGATATCACATCTCATGTTATAGGAAGGGTCTCAGGTTTGGTATAAGCATTGAGATATCACATCTCTGCTATCTGAAGTGGCTCAGGATTGGAATGGGAAGGAGTTGGATATCACATTTCATGTCATAGGATAGATCTCAGGTTTGGTATTAGAAGCATTGATATATCACATCTCATGCTATAGGAATGGTCTCAGGATTGGAATGGGTAGGAGTTGGATATTACATTCTTGCTATAGGAAGGGTCTCATGTTTGGAATGGGAAGGAGTTGGATATCACATATGCTATAGGAAGTGTCTCAGGTTTGGAATGGGAATGAGTTGGATATCACATCTCATGTTATAGGAAGGGTCTCAGGTTTGGTATGAGCATTGAGATATCACATCTCTGCTATCGGAAGTGGCTCAGGATTGGAATGGGAAGGAGTTGGATATCCCATCTCATGTTATAGGACGGGTCTCTGGTTTGGTATAAGCATTGAGATATCACATCTCATGCTATAGGAAGGGTCTCAGGATTGGAATGGGAAGGATTTGGATATCACATCTCATGCTATAGGAAGGGTCTCAGGTTTGGTATACGCATGGAGATATCACTTCTCATGCTATAGGAAGGGTCTCAGGATTGGAATGGGAAGGAGTTGGATATCACATCTCATGTTATAGGAAGGATCTCAGGTTTGGTATTAGAAGCATTGAGATATCACATCTCATGCTATCAGAAGGGTCTCAGGATTGGAATGGGAAGGAGTTGGATATCACATCTCATGCTAAAGGGAGGGTCTCAGGTTTGGAATGGGAAGGATTTGGATATCACATCTCATGTTATAGGAAGGATCTCAGGTTTGATATTAGAAGCATTGAGATATCACATCTCTGCTATCGGAAGTGGCTCAGGAATGGAATGGGAAGGAGTTGGATATCCCATCTCATGTTATAGGACGGGTCTCTGGTTTGGTATAAGCATTGAGATATCACATCTCATGCTATAGGAAGGGTCTCAGGATTGGAATGGGAAGGAGTTGGATATCACATCTCATGTTATAGGAAGGATCTCAGGTTTGGTATTAGAAGCATTGAGATATCACATCTCATGCTATCAGAAGGGTCTCAGGATTGGAATGGGAAGGAGTTGGATATCACATCTCATGCTAAAGGGAGGCTCTCAGGTTTGGAATGGGAAGGATTTGGATATCACATCTCATGCTAAAGGAAGGGTCTCAGGTTTGGGAGAAGCATTGAGATATCACATCTCATGCTATAGGAAGGGTCTCAGGATTGGAATGGGAAGGACTTAGATATCACATATCATGCTATAGGAAGGGTCTCAGTTTTGATATTAGAAGCATTGAGATATCACATCTCATGCTATCGGAAGTGTCTCAGGATTGGAATGGGAAGGAGCTGGATATCACATCTCATGCTAAAGGAAGGGTCTCAGGTTTGGAACGGGAAGGAGTTGGATATCACATCTCATGTTATAGGAAGGGTCTCAGGTTTGGTATAAGCATTGAGATATCACATCTCTGCTATCGGAAGTGTCTCAGGATTGGAATGGGAAGGAGTTGGATATCCCATCTCATGTTATAGGACGGGTCTCAGGTTTGTTATTAGAATCATTGAGATATCATATTGCATGCTGTTAGAAGGGTCTAAGGATTGGAATGGGAAGGACTTGGATATCACATCTCATGCTATAGATAGGCTCTCAGGTTTGGAACGGGAAGGAGTTGGATATCACATTTCATGTTAGAGGAAGGATCTCAGGTTTGGTATTAGAAGCATTGAGATATCACATCGCATGCTGTAAGAAGGGTCTCAGGTTTGGAATGGGAAGGATTTGGATATCACATTTCATGTCATAGGAAGGATCTCAGGTTTGGTATTAGAAGCATTGATATATCACATCTCATGCTATAGGAATGGTCTCAGGATTGGAATGGGTAGGAGTTGGATATTACATTCTTGCTATAGGAAGGGTCTCATGTTTGGAATGGGAAGGAGTTGGATATCACATATGCTATAGGAAGTGTCTCAGGTTTGGAACGGGAATGAGTTGGATATCACATCTCATGTTATAGGAAGGGTCTCAGGTTTGGTATAAGCATTGAGATATCACATCTCTGCTATCGGAAGTGGCTCAGGATTGGAATGGGAAGGAGTTGGATATCCGATCTCATGTTATAGGACGGTCTCTGGTTTGGTATAAGCATTGAGATATCACATCTCATGCTATAGGAAGGGTCTCAGGATTGGAATGGGAAGGATTTGGATATCACATCTCATGCTACAGGAAGGGTCTCAGGTTTGGTATAAGCATGGAGATATCACTTCTCATGCTATAGGAAGGGTCTCAGGATTGGAATGGGAAGGAGTTGGATATCACATCTCATGCTATAGGAAGGGTCTCAGGTTTGGTATAAGCATGGAGATATCACTTCTCATGCTATTGGAAGGGTCTCAGGATTGGAATGGGAAGGAGTTGGATATCACATCTCATGTTATAGGAAGGATCTCAGGTTTGGTATTAGAAGCATTGAGATATCACATCTCATGCTATCGGAAGGGTCTCAGGTTTGGAACGGGAAGGAGTTGGATATCACATCTCATGTTATAGGAAGAGTCTCAGGTTTGGTATAAGCATTGAGATATCACATCTCTGCTATCGGAGGTGTCTCAGGATTGGGATGGGAAGGAATTGGATATCACATCTCATGCTATAGGAAGGGTATCAGGTTTGGAACGGGAAGGAGTTGGATATCCCATCTCATGTTATAGGACGGGTCTCAGGTTTGATATAAGAAGCATTGAGATATCACATCATGCTGTAGGAAGGGTCTCAGGTTTGGAATGGGAAGGATTTGGATATCACATTTCATGTCATAGGAAGGATCTCAGGTTTGGTATTAGAAGCATTGATATATCACGTCTCATGCTATAGGAATGGTCTCAGGATTGGAATGGGTAGGAGTTGGATATTACATTCTTGCTATAGGAAGGGTCTCATGTTTGGAATGGGAAGGAGTTGGATATCACATATGCTATAGGAAGTGTCTCAGGTTTGGAATGGGAATGAGTTGGATATCACATCTCATGTTATAGGAAGGGTCTCAGGTTTGGTATAAGCATTGAGATATCACATCTCTGCTATCGGAAGTGGCTCAGGATTGGAATGGGAAGGAGTTGGATATCCCATCTCATGTTATAGGACGGGTCTCTGGTTTGGTATAAGCATTGAGATATCACATCTCTGCTATCGGAAGGGTCTCAGGATTGGAATGGGAAGGAGTTGGATATCACATCTCATGCTAAAGGGAGGCTCTCAGGTTTGGAATGGGAAGGATTTGGATATCACATCTCATGCTAAAGGAAGGGTCTCAGGTTTGGGAGAAGCATTGAGATATCACATCTCATGCTATAGGAAGGGTCTCAGGATTGGAATGGGAAGGACTTAGATATCACATATCATGCTATAGGGAGGGTCTCAGTTTTGATATTAGAAGCATTGAGATATCACATCTCATGCTATCGGAAGTGTCTCAGGATTGGAATGGGAAGGAGCTGGATATCACATCTCATGCTAAAGGAAGGGTCTCAGGTTTGGAACGGGAAGGAGTTGGATATCACATCTCATGTTATAGGAAGGGTCTCAGGTTTGGTATAAGCATTGAGATATCACATCTCTGCTATCGGAAGTGTCTCAGGATTGGAATGGGAAGGAGTTGGATATCCCATCTCATGTTATAGGACGGGTCTCAGGTTTGTTATTAGAATCATTGAGATATCATATTGCATGCTGTTAGAAGGGTCTAAGGATTGGAATGGGAAGGACTTGGATATCACATCTCATGCTATAGATAGGCTCTCAGGTTTGGAACGGGAAGGAGTTGGATATCACATTTCATGTTAGAGGAAGGATCTCAGGTTTGGTATTAGAAGCATTGAGATATCACATCTCATGCTATAGGAAGGGTCTCAGGATTGGAATGGGAAGGACTTGGATATCACATCTCATGCTATAGATAGGCTCTCAGGTTTGGAAAGGGAAGGAGTTGGATATCACATCTCATGCTATAGTAAGGGTCTCAGGATTGGAATGTGAAGTAGTTGGATATCACATCTCATGCTATAGGAAGGGTCTCAGGTTTGGTATAAGCATTGAGATATCACATCTCATGCTATAGGACGGGACTCAGGATTGGAATGGAAGGAGTTGGATATCACATCTCATGTTATAGGAAGGATCTCAGGTTTGGTATTAGAAGCATTGAGAAATCACATCTCATGCTATAGGAAGGGTCTCAGGATTGGAATCGGAAGGAGTTGGATATCACATCTCATGCTATAGGAAGGGTCTCAGGTTTGGTATAAGCATTGAGATATCATATCTCATGCTATAGGAAGGGTCTCAGAATTGGAATGGGAAGGAGTTGTATATGACATCTCATGCCGTAGGAAGGGTCTCAGGTTTGGTATAAGCATTGAGATATAACATCTCTGCTATCGGAAGGGTCTCAGGCTTGGAATGGGAAGGAGTTGGATATCCCATCTCATGTTATAGGAAGAGTCTCAGGTTTGGTATTAGAAGCATTGAGATATCACATCTCATGCTATAGGAAGTGTCTCAGGATTGGAATGGGAAGGACTTGGATATCACATCTCATGCTATAGGGAGGGTCTCAAGTTTGGTATAAGCAGTGAGATATCACATCTCATGCTATAGGAAGGGTCTCAGGATTGGAATGGGAAGGAGTTGGATATCACATCTCATGTTATAGGAAGGATCTCAGGTTTGGTATAAGCATTGAGATATCACATCTCTGCTATCGGAAGGGTCTCAGGATTGGAATGGGAAGGAGTTGGATATTCCCATCTCATGTTATAGGAAGGGTCTCAGGATCGGAATGGGAAGGAGTTGGATATCACATCTCATGATATAGGAAGGGTCTCAGGTTTGGAACGGGAAGGAGTTGGATATCCCATCTCATGTTATAGGACGGGTCTCAGGTTTGATATTAGAAGCATTGAGATATCACATCGCATGCTGTAAGAAGGGTCTCAGGTTTGGAATGGGAAGGATTTGGATATCACATTTCATGTCATAGGAAGGATCTCAGGTTTGGTATTAGAAGCATTGATATATCACATCTCATGCTATAGGAATGGTCTCAGGATTGGAATGGGTAGGAGTTGGATATTACATTCTTGCTATAGGAAGGGTCTCATGTTTGGAATGGGAAGGAGTTGGATATCACATATGCTATAGGAAGTGTCTCAGGTTTGGAACGGGAATGAGTTGGATATCACATCTCATGTTATAGGAAGGGTCTCAGGTTTGGTATAAGCATTGAGATATCACATCTCTGCTATCGGAAGTGGCTCAGGATTGGAATGGGAAGGAGTTGGATATCCGATCTCATGTTATAGGACGGTCTCTGGTTTGGTATAAGCATTGAGATATCACATCTCATGCTATAGGAAGGGTCTCAGGATTGGAATGGGAAGGATTTGGATATCACATCTCATGCTACAGGAAGGGTCTCAGGTTTGGTATAAGCATGGAGATATCACTTCTCATGCTATAGGAAGGGTCTCAGGATTGGAATGGGAAGGAGTTGGATATCACATCTCATGCTATAGGAAGGGTCTCAGGTTTGGTATAAGCATGGAGATATCACTTCTCATGCTATTGGAAGGGTCTCAGGATTGGAATGGGAAGGAGTTGGATATCACATCTCATGTTATAGGAAGGATCTCAGGTTTGGTATTAGAAGCATTGAGATATCACATCTCATGCTATCGGAAGGGTCTCAGGTTTGGAACGGGAAGGAGTTGGATATCACATCTCATGTTATAGGAAGAGTCTCAGGTTTGGTATAAGCATTGAGATATCACATCTCTGCTATCGGAGGTGTCTCAGGATTGGGATGGGAAGGAATTGGATATCACATCTCATGCTATAGGAAGGGTATCAGGTTTGGAACGGGAAGGAGTTGGATATCCCATCTCATGTTATAGGACGGGTCTCAGGTTTGATATAAGAAGCATTGAGATATCACATCATGCTGTAGGAAGGGTCTCAGGTTTGGAATGGGAAGGATTTGGATATCACATTTCATGTCATAGGAAGGATCTCAGGTTTGGTATTAGAAGCATTGATATATCACGTCTCATGCTATAGGAATGGTCTCAGGATTGGAATGGGTAGGAGTTGGATATTACATTCTTGCTATAGGAAGGGTCTCATGTTTGGAATGGGAAGGAGTTGGATATCACATATGCTATAGGAAGTGTCTCAGGTTTGGAATGGGAATGAGTTGGATATCACATCTCATGTTATAGGAAGGGTCTCAGGTTTGGTATAAGCATTGAGATATCACATCTCTGCTATCGGAAGTGGCTCAGGATTGGAATGGGAAGGAGTTGGATATCCCATCTCATGTTATAGGACGGGTCTCTGGTTTGGTATAAGCATTGAGATATCACATCTCATGCTATAGGAAGGGTCTCAGGATTGGAATGGGAAGGATTTGGATATCACATCTCATGCTATAGGAAGGGTCTCAGGTTTGGTATACGCATGGAGATATCACTTCTCATGCTATAGGAAGGGTCTCAGGATTGGAATGGGAAGGAGTTGGATATCACATCTCATGCTATAGGAAGGGTCTCAGGTTTGGAACGGGAAGGAGTTGGATATCACATCTCATGTTATAGGAAGAGTCTCAGGTTTGGTATAAGCATTGAGATATCACATCTCTGCTATCGGAAGTGTCTCAGGATTGGAATGGGAAGGAGTTGGATATCCCATCTCATGTTATAGGACGGGTCTCAGGTTTGTTATTAGAATCATTGAGATATCATATTGCATGCAGTTAGAAGGGTCTAAGGATTGGAATGGGAAGGACTTGGATATCACATCTCATGCTATAGATAGGCTCTCAGGTTTGGAACGGGAAGGAGTTGGATATCACATTTCATGTTAGAGGAAGGATCTCAGGTTTGGTATTAGAAGCATTGAGATATCACATCTCATGCTATAGGAAGGGTCTCAGGATTGGAATGGGAAGGACTTGGATATCACATCTCATGCTATAGATAGGCTCTCAGGTTTGGAAAGGGAAGGAGTTGGATATCACATCTCATGCTATAGTAAGGGTCTCAGGATTGGAATGTGAAGTAGTTGGATATCACATCTCATGCTATAGGAAGGGTCTCAGGTTTGGTATAAGCATTGAGATATCACATCTCATGCTATAGGACGGGACTCAGGATTGGAATGGAAGGAGTTGGATATCACATCTCATGTTATAGGAAGGATCTCAGGTTTGGTATTAGAAGCATTGAGAAATCACATCTCATGCTATAGGAAGGGTCTCAGGATTGGAATCGGAAGGAGTTGGATATCAGATCTCATGCTATAGGAAGGGTCTCAGGTTTGGTATAAGCATTGAGATATCATATCTCATGCTATAGGAAGGGTCTCAGAATTGGAATGGGAAGGAGTTGTATATGACATCTCATGCCGTAGGAAGGGTCTCAGGTTTGGTATAAGCATTGAGATATAACATCTCTGCTATCGGAAGGGTCTCAGGCTTGGAATGGGAAGGAGTTGGATATCCGATCTCATGTTATAGGAAGAGTCTCAGGTTTGGTATTAGAAGCATTGAGATATCACATCTCATGCTATAGGAAGTGTCTCAGGATTGGAATGGGAAGGACTTGGATATCACATCTCATGCTATAGGGAGGGTCTCAAGTTTGGTATAAGCAGTGAGATATCACATCTCATGCTATAGGAAGGGTCTCAGGATTGGAATGGGAAGGAGTTGGATATCACATCTCATGTTATAGGAAGGATCTCAGGTTTGGTATAAGCATTGAGATATCACATCTCTGCTATCGGAAGGGTCTCAGGATTGGAATGGGAAGGAGTTGGATATTCCCATCTCATGTTATAGGAAGGGTCTCAGGATCGGAATGGGAAGGAGTTGGATATCACATCTCATGCTATAGGAAGGGTCTCAGGTTTGGAACGGGAAGGAGTTGGATATCCCATCTCATGTTATAGGACGGGTCTCAGGTTTGATATTAGAAGCATTGAGATATCACATCGCATGCTGTAAGAAGGGTCTCAGGTTTGGAATGGGAAGGATTTGGATATCACATTTCATGTCATAGGAAGGATCTCAGGTTTGGTATTAGAAGCATTGATATATCACATCTCATGCTATAGGAATGGTCTCAGGATTGGAATGGGTAGGAGTTGGATATTACATTCTTGCTATAGGAAGGGTCTCATGTTTGGAATGGGAAGGAGTTGGATATCACATATGCTATAGGAAGTGTCTCAGGTTTGGAACGGGAATGAGTTGGATATCACATCTCATGTTATAGGAAGGGTCTCAGGTTTGGTATAAGCATTGAGATATCACATCTCTGCTATCGGAAGTGGCTCAGGATTGGAATGGGAAGGAGTTGGATATCCGATCTCATGTTATAGGACGGGTCTCTGGTTTGGTATAAGCATTGAGATATCACATCTCATGCTATAGGAAGGGTCTCAGGATTGGAATGGGAAGGATTTGGATATCACATCTCATGCTACAGGAAGGGTCTCAGGTTTGGTATAAGCATGGAGATATCACTTCTCATGCTATAGGAAGGGTCTCAGGATTGGAATGGGAAGGAGTTGGATATCACATCTCATGCTATAGGAAGGGTCTCAAGTTTGGTATAAGCATGGAGATATCACTTCTCATGCTATAGGAAGGGTCTCAGGATTGGAATGGGAAGGAGTTGGATATCACATCTCATGTTATAGGAAGGATCTCAGGTTTGGTATTAGAAGCATTGAGATATCACATCTCATGCTATCGGAAGGGTCTCAGGTTTGGAACGGGAAGGAGTTGGATATCACATCTCATGTTATAGGAAGAGTCTCAGGTTTGGTATAAGCATTGAGATATCACATCTCTGCTATCGGAGGTGTCTCAGGATTGGGATGGGAAGGAATTGGATATCACATCTCATGCTATAGGAAGGGTATCAGGTTTGGAACGGGAAGGAGTTGGATATCCCATCTCATGTTATAGGACGGGTCTCAGGTTTGATATAAGAAGCATTGAGATATCACATCATGCTGTAGGAAGGGTCTCAGGTTTGGAATGGGAAGGATTTGGATATCACATTTCATGTCATAGGAAGGATCTCAGGTTTGGTATTAGAAGCATTGATATATCACGTCTCATGCTATAGGAATGGTCTCAGGATTGGAATGGGTAGGAGTTGGATATTACATTCTTGCTATAGGAAGGGTCTCATGTTTGGAATGGGAAGGAGTTGGATATCACATATGCTATAGGAAGTGTCTCAGGTTTGGAATGGGAATGAGTTGGATATCACATCTCATGTTATAGGAAGGGTCTCAGGTTTGGTATAAGCATTGAGATATCACATCTCTGCTATCGGAAGTGGCTCAGGATTGTAATGGGAAGGAGTTGGATATCCCATCTCATGTTATAGGACGGGTCTCTGGTTTGGTATAAGCATTGAGATATCACATCTCATGCTATAGGAAGGGTCTCAGGATTGGAATGGGAAGGATTTGGATATCACATCTCATGCTATAGGAAGGGTCTCAGGTTTGGTATACGCATGGAGATATCACTTCTCATGCTATAGGAAGGGTCTCAGGATTGGAATGGGAAGGAGTTGGATATCACATCTCATGTTATAGGAAGGATCTCAGGTTTGGTATTAGAAGCATTGAGATATCACATCTCATGCTATCAGAAGGGTCTCAGGATTGGAATGGGAAGGAGTTGGATATCACATCTCATGCTAAAGGGAGGGTCTCAGGTTTGGAATGGGAAGGATTTGGATATCACATCTCATGTTATAGGAAGGATCTCAGGTTTGGTATTAGAAGCATTGAGATATCACATCTCTGCTATCGGAAGTGGCTCAGGAATGGAATGGGAAGGAGTTGGATATCCCATCTCATGTTATAGGACGGGTCTCTGGTTTGGTATAAGCATTGAGATATCACATCTCATGCTATAGGAAGGGTCTCAGGATTGGAATGGGAAGGATTTGGATATCACATCTCATGCTATAGGAAGGGTCTCAGGTTTGGTATACGCATGGAAATATCACTTCTCATGCTATAGGAAGGGTCTCAGGATTGGAATGGGAAGGAGTTGGATATCACATCTCATGTTATAGGAAGGATCTCAGGTTTGGTATTAGAAGCATTGAGATATCACATCTCATGCTATCAGAAGGCTCTCAGGTTTGGAATGGGAAGGAGTTGGATATCACATCTCATGTTATCGGAAGGATCTCAGGTTTGGTATTAGAAGTATTGAGATATCATATCTCATGCTATAGGAAGGGTCTCAGGACTGGAATGGGAAGGAGTTGGATATCACATCTCATGCTAAAGGAAGGGTCTCAGGTTTGGGAGAAGCATTGAGATATCACATCTCATGCTATAGGAAGGGTCTCAGGATTGGAATGGGAAGGACTTAGATATCACATATCATGCTATAGGGAGGGTCTCAGTTTTGATATTAGAAGCATTGAGATATCACATCTCATGCTATCGGAAGTGTCTCAGGATTGGAATGGGAAGGAGCTGGATATCACATCTCATGCTAAAGGAAGGGTCTCAGGTTTGGAACGGGAAGGAGTTGGATATCACATCTCATGTTATAGGAAGGGTCTCAGGTTTGGTATAAGCATTGAGATATCACATCTCTGCTATCGGAAGTGTCTCAGGATTGGAATGGGAAGGAGTTGGATATCCCATCTCATGTTATAGGACGGGTCTCAGGTTTGTTATTAGAATCATTGAGATATCATATTGCATGCTGTTAGAAGGGTCTAAGGATTGGAATGGGAAGGACTTGGATATCACATCTCATGCTATAGATAGGCTCTCAGGTTTGGAACGGGAAGGAGTTGGATATCACATTTCATGTTAGAGGAAGGATCTCAGGTTTGGTATTAGAAGCATTGAGATATCACATCTCATGCTATAGGAAGGGTCTCAGGATTGGAATGGGAAGGACTTGGATATCACATCTCATGCTATAGATAGGCTCTCAGGTTTGGAAAGGGAAGGAGTTGGATATCACATCTCATGCTATAGTAAGGGTCTCAGGATTGGAATGTGAAGTAGTTGGATATCACATTTCATGCTATAGGAAGGGTCTCAGGTTTGGTATAAGCATTGAGATATCACATCTCATGCTATAGGACGGGACTCAAGATTGGAATGGAAGGAGTTGGATATCACATCTCATGTTATAGGAAGGATCTCAGGTTTGGTATTAGAAGCATTGAGAAATCACATCTCATGCTATAGGAAGGGTCTCAGGATTGGAATCGGAAGGAGTTGGATATCACATCTCATGCTATAGGAAGGGTCTCAGGTTTGGTATAAGCATTGAGATATCATATCTCATGCTATAGGAAGGGTCTCAGAATTGGAATGGGAAGGAGTTGTATATGACATCTCATGCCATAGGAAGGGTCTCAGGTTTGGTATAAGCATTGAGATATAACATCTCTGCTATCGGAAGGGTCTCAGGCTTGGAATGGGAAGGAGTTGGATATCCCATCTCATGTTATAGGAAGAGTCTCAGGTTTGGTATTAGAAGCATTGAGATATCACATCTCATGCTATAGGAAGTGTCTCAGGATTGGAATGGGAAGGACTTGGATATCACATCTCATGCTATAGGGAGGGTCTCAAGTTTGGTATAAGCAGTGAGATATCACATCTCATGCTATAGGAAGGGTCTCAGGATTGGAATGGGAAGGAGTTGGATATCACATCTCATGTTATAGGAAGGATCTCAGGTTTGGTATAAGCATTGAGATATCACATCTCTGCTATCGGAAGGGTCTCAGGATTGGAATGGGAAGGAGTTGGATATTCCCATCTCATGTTATAGGAAGGGTCTCAGGATTGGAATGGGAAGGAGTTGGATATCACATCTCATGCTATAGGAAGGGTCTCAGGTTTGGAACGGGAATGAGTTGGATATCCCATCTCATGTTATAGGACGGGTCTCAGGTTTGATATTAGAAGCATTGAGATATCACATCGCATGCTGTAAGAAGGGTCTCAGGTTTGGAATGGGAAGGATTTGGATATCACATTTCATGTCATAGGAAGGATCTCAGGTTTGGTATTAGAAGCATTGATATATCACATCTCATGCTATAGGAATGGTCTCAGGATTGGAATGGGTAGGAGTTGGATATTACATTCTTGCTATAGGAAGGGTCTCATGTTTGGAATGGGAAGGAGTTGGATATCACATATGCTATAGGAAGTGTCTCAGGTTTGGAACGGGAATGAGTTGGATATCACATCTCATGTTATAGGAAGGGTCTCAGGTTTGGTATAAGCATTGAGATATCACATCTCTGCTATCTGAAGTGGCTCAGGATTGGAATGGGAAGGAGTTGGATATCACATTTCATGTCATAGGAAGGATCTCAGGTTTGGTATTAGAAGCATTGATATATCACATCTCATGCTATAGGAATGGTCTCAGGATTGGAATGGGTAGGAGTTGGATATTACATTCTTGCTATAGGAAGGGTCTCATGTTTGGAATGGGAAGGAGTTGGATATCACATATGCTATAGGAAGTGTCTCAGGTTTGGAATGGGAATGAGTTGGATATCACATCTCATGTTATAGGAAGGGTCTCAGGTTTGGTATGAGCATTGAGATATCACATCTCTGCTATCGGAAGTGGCTCAGGATTGGAATGGGAAGGAGTTGGATATCCCATCTCATGTTATAGGACGGGTCTCTGGTTTGGTATAAGCATTGAGATATCACATCTCATGCTATAGGAAGGGTCTCAGGATTGGAATGGGAAGGATTTGGATATCACATCTCATGCTATAGGAAGGGTCTCAGGTTTGGTATACGCATGGAGATATCACTTCTCATGCTATAGGAAGGGTCTCAGGATTGGAATGGGAAGGAGTTGGATATCACATCTCATGTTATAGGAAGGATCTCAGGTTTGGTATTAGAAGCATTGAGATATCACATCTCATGCTATCAGAAGGGTCTCAGGATTGGAATGGGAAGGAGTTGGATATCACATCTCATGCTAAAGGGAGGGTCTCAGGTTTGGAATGGGAAGGATTTGGATATCACATCTCATGTTATAGGAAGGATCTCAGGTTTGATATTAGAAGCATTGAGATATCACATCTCTGCTATCGGAAGTGGCTCAGGAATGGAATGGGAAGGAGTTGGATATCCCATCTCATGTTATAGGACGGGTCTCTGGTTTGGTATAAGCATTGAGATATCACATCTCATGCTATAGGAAGGGTCTCAGGATTGGAATGGGAAGGAGTTGGATATCACATCTCATGTTATAGGAAGGATCTCAGGTTTGGTATTAGAAGCATTGAGATATCACATCTCATGCTATCAGAAGGGTCTCAGGATTGGAATGGGAAGGAGTTGGATATCACATCTCATGCTAAAGGGAGGCTCTCAGGTTTGGAATGGGAAGGATTTGGATATCACATCTCATGCTAAAGGAAGGGTCTCAGGTTTGGGAGAAGCATTGAGATATCACATCTCATGCTATAGGAAGGGTCTCAGGATTGGAATGGGAAGGACTTAGATATCACATATCATGCTATAGGAAGGGTCTCAGTTTTGATATTAGAAGCATTGAGATATCACATCTCATGCTATCGGAAGTGTCTCAGGATTGGAATGGGAAGGAGCTGGATATCACATCTCATGCTAAAGGAAGGGTCTCAGGTTTGGAACGGGAAGGAGTTGGATATCACATCTCATGTTATAGGAAGGGTCTCAGGTTTGGTATAAGCATTGAGATATCACATCTCTGCTATCGGAAGTGTCTCAGGATTGGAATGGGAAGGAGTTGGATATCCCATCTCATGTTATAGGACGGGTCTCAGGTTTGTTATTAGAATCATTGAGATATCATATTGCATGCTGTTAGAAGGGTCTAAGGATTGGAATGGGAAGGACTTGGATATCACATCTCATGCTATAGATAGGCTCTCAGGTTTGGAACGGGAAGGAGTTGGATATCACATTTCATGTTAGAGGAAGGATCTCAGGTTTGGTATTAGAAGCATTGAGATATCACATCTCATGCTATAGGAAGGGTCTCAGGATTGGAATGGGAAGGACTTGGATATCACATCTCATGCTATAGATAGGCTCTCAGGTTTGGAAAGGGAAGGAGTTGGATATCACATCTCATGCTATAGTAAGGGTCTCAGGATTGGAATGTGAAGTAGTTGGATATCTCATCTTATGCTATAGGAAGGGTCTCAGGTTTGGTATAAGCATTGAGATATCACATCTCATGCTATAGGACGGGACTCAGGATTGGAATGGAAGGAGTTGGATATCACATCTCATGTTATAGGAAGGATCTCAGGTTTGGTATTAGAAGCATTGAGAAATCACATCTCATGCTATAGGAAGGGTCTCAGGATTGGAATCGGAAGGAGTTGGATATCACATCTCATGCTATAGGAAGGGTCTCAGGTTTGGTATAAGCATTGAGATATCATATCTCATGCTATAGGAAGGGTCTCAGAATTGGAATGGGAAGGAGTTGTATATGACATCTCATGCCGTAGGAAGGGTCTCAGGTTTGGTATAAGCATTGAGAAATAACATCTCTGCTATCGGAAGGGTCTCAGGCTTGGAATGGGAAGGAGTTGGATATCCCATCTCATGTTATAGGAAGAGTCTCAGGTTTGGTATTAGAAGCATTGAGATATCACATCTCATGCTATAGGAAGTGTCTCAGGATTGGAATGGGAAGGACTTGGATATCACATCTCATGCTATAGGGAGGGTCTCAAGTTTGGTATAAGCAGTGAGATATCACATCTCATGCTATAGGAAGGGTCTCAGGATTGGAATGGGAAGGAGTTGGATATCACATCTCATGTTATAGGAAGGATCTCAGGTTTGGTATAAGCATTGAGATATCACATCTCTGCTATCGGAAGGGTCTCAGGATTGGAATGGGAAGGAGTTGGATATTCCCATCTCATGTTATAGGAAGGGTCTCAGGATCGGAATGGGAAGGAGTTGGATATCACATCTCATGCTATAGGAAGGGTCTCAGGTTTGGAACGGGAAGGAGTTGGATATCCCATCTCATGTTATAGGACGGGTCTCAGGTTTGATATTAGAAGCATTGAGATATCACATCGCATGCTGTAATAAGGGTCTCAGGTTTGGAATGGGAAGGATTTGGATATCACATTTCATGTCATAGGAAGGATCTCAGGTTTGGTATTAGAAGCATTGATATATCACATCTCATGCTATAGGAATGGTCTCAGGATTGGAATGGGTAGGAGTTGGATATTACATTCTTGCTATAGGAAGGGTCTCATGTTTGGAATGGGAAGGAGTTGGATATCACATATGCTATAGGAAGTGTCTCAGGTTTGGAACGGGAATGAGTTGGATATCACATCTCATGTTATAGGAAGGGTCTCAGGTTTGGTATAAGCATTGAGATATCACATCTCATGCTATAGGAAGGGTCTCAGGATTGGAATGGGAAGGATTTGGATATCACATCTCATGCTATAGGAAGGGTCTCAGGTTTGGTATAAGCATGGAGATATCACTTCTCATGCTATAGGAAGGGTCTCAGGATTGGAATGGGAAGGAGTTGGATATCACATCTAATGCCGTAGGAAGGGTCTCAGGTTTGGTATAAGCATTGAGATATCACATCTCATGCTATAGGACGGGACTCAGGATTGGAATGGAAGGAGTTGGATATCACATCTCATGTTATAGGAAGGATCTCAGGTTTGGTATTAGAAGCATTGAGAAATCACATCTCATGCTATAGGAAGGGTCTCAGGATTGGAATGGGAAGGAGTTGGATATCACATCTCATGCTATAGGAAGGGTCTCAGGTTTGGTATAAGCATTGAGATATCATATCTCATGCTATAGGAAGGGTCTCAGGATTGGAATGGGAAGGAGTTGTATATGACATCTCATGCCGTAGGAAGGGTCTCAGGTTTGGTATAAGCATTGAGATATAACATCTCTGCTATCGGAAGGGTCTCAGGCTTGGAATGGGAAGGAGTTGGATATCCCATCTCATGTTATAGGAAGAGTCTCAGGTTTGGTATTAGAAGCATTGAGATATCACATCTCATGCTATAGGAAGGGTCTCAGGATTGGAATGGGAAGGAGTTGGATATCACATCTCATGCTATAGGAAGGGTCTCAGGTTTGGTATAAGCAGTGAGATATCACATCTCATGCTATAGGAAGGGTCTCAGGATTGGAATGGGAAGGAGTTGGATATCACATCTCATGTTATAGGAAGGATCTCAGGTTTGGTATAAGCATTGAGATATCACATCTCTGCTATCGGAAGGGTCTCAGGATTGGAATGGGAAGGAGTTGGATATTCCCATCTCATGTTATAGGAAGGGTTTCAGGATTGGAATGGGAAGGAGTTGGATATCACATCTCATGCTATAGGAAGGGTCTCAGGTTTGGAACGGGAAGGAGTTGGATATCCCATCTCATGTTATAGGACGGGTCTCAGGTTTGATATTAGAAGCATTGAGATATCACATCGCATGCTATAAGAAGGGTCTCAGGTTTGGAATGGGAAGGGTTTGGCTATCACATTTCATGTCATAGGAAGGATCTCAGGTTTGGTATTAGAAGCATTGATATATCACATCTCATGCTATAGGAATGGTCTCAGGATTGGAATGGGTAGGAGTTGGATATTACATTCTTGCTATAGGAAGGGTCTCATGTTTGGAATGGGAAGGAGTTGGATATCACATATGCTATAGGAAGTGTCTCAGGTTTGGAACGGGAATGAGTTGGATATCACATCTCATGTTATAGGAAGGGTCTCAGGTTTGGTATAAGCATTGAGATATCACATCTCTGCTATCGGAAGTGGCTCAGGATTGGAATGGGAAGGAGTTGGATATCCGATCTCATGTTATAGGACGGGTCTCTGGTTTGGTATAAGCATTGAGATATCACATCTCATGCTATAGGAAGGGTCTCAGGATTGGAATGGGAAGGATTTGGATATCACATCTCATGCTATAGGAAGGGTCTCAGGTTTGGTATAAGCATGGAGATATCACTTCTCATGCTATAGGAAGGGTCTCAGGATTGGAATGGGAAGGAGTTGGATATCACATCTCATGCCGTAGGAAGGGTCTCAGGTTTGGTATAAGCATTGAGATATCACATCTCATGCTATAGGACGGGACTCAGGATTGGAATGGAAGGAGTTGGATATCACATCTCATGTTATAGGAAGGATCTCAGGTTTGGTATTAGAAGCATTGAGAAATCACATCTCATGCTATAGGAAGGGTCTCAGGATTGGAATGGGAAGGAGTTGGATATCACATCTCATGCTATAGGAAGGGTCTCAGGTTTGGTATAAGCATTGAGATATCATATCTCATGCTATAGGAAGGGTCTCAGGATTGGAATGGGAAGGAGTTGTATATGACATCTCATGCCGTAGGAAGGGTCTCAGGTTTGGTATAAGCATTGAGATATAACATCTCTGCTATCGGAAGGGTCTCAGGCTTGGAATGGGAAGGAGTTGGATATCCCATCTCATGTTATAGGAAGAGTCTCAGGTTTGGTATTAGAAGCATTGAGATATCACATCTCATGCTATAGGAAGGGTCTCAGGATTGGAATGGGAAGGAGTTGGATATCACATCTCATGCTATAGGAAGAGTCTCAGGTTTGGTATAAGCAGTGAGATATCACATCTCATGCTATAGGAAGGGTCTCAGGATTGGAATGGGAAGGAGTTGGATATCACATCTCATGTTATAGGAAGGATCTCAGGTTTGGTATAAGCATTGAGATATCACATCTCTGCTATCGGAAGGGTCTCAGGATTGGAATGGGAAGGAGTTGGATATTCCCATCTCATGTTATAGGAAGGGTCTCAGGATTGGAATGGAAAGGAGTTGGATATCACATCTCATGCTATAGGAAGGGTCTCAGGTTTGGAACGGGAAGGAGTTGGATATCCCATCTCATGTTATAGGACGGGTCTCAGGTTTGATATTAGAAGCATTGAGATATCACATCGCATGCTGTAAGAAGGGTCTCAGGTTTGGAATGGGAAGGATTTGGATATCACATTTCATGTCATAGGAAGGATCTCAGGTTTGGTATTAGAAGCATTGATATATCACATCTCATGCTATAGGAATGGTCTCAGGATTGGAATGGGTAGGAGTTGGATATTACATTCTTGCTATAGGAAGGGTCTCAGGTTTGGAACGGGAATGAGTTGGATATCACATCTCATGTTATAGGAAGGGTCTCAGGTTTGGTATTAGAAGCATTGAGATATCACATCTCATGCTATAGGAAGGGTCTCAGGATTGGAATGGGAAGGAGTTGGATATCACATCTCATGCTATAGGAAGGGTCTCAGGTTTGGTATAAGCAGTGAGATATCACATCTCATGCTATAGGAAGGGTCTCAGGATTGGAATGGGAAGGAGTTGGATATCACATCTCATGTTATAGGAAGGATCTCAGGTTTGGTATAAGCATTGAGATATCACATCTCTGCTATCGGAAGGGTCTCAGGATTGGAATGGGAAGGAGTTGGATATTCCCATCTCATGTTATAGGAAGGGTCTCAGGATTGGAATGGGAAGGAGTTGGATATCACATCTCATGCTATAGGAAGGGTCTCAGGTTTGGAACGGGAAGGAGTTGGATATCCCATCTCATGTTATAGGACGGGTCTCAGGTTTGATATTAGAAGCATTGATATATCACATCTCATGCTATAGGAATGGTCTCAGGATTGGAATGGGTAGGAGTTGGATATTACATTCTTGCTATAGGAAGGGTCTCAGGTTTGGAACGGGAATGAGTTGGATATCACATCTCATGTTATAGGAAGGGTCTCAGGTTTGGTATAAGCATTGAGATATCACATCTCTGCTATCGGAAAAGGCTCAGGATTGGAATGGGAAGGAGTTGGATATCCGATCTCATGTTATAGGACGGGTCTCTGGTTTGGTATAAGCATTGAGATATCACATCTCATGCTATAGGAAGGGTCTCAGGATTGGAATGGGAAGGATTTGGATATCACATCTCATGCTATAGGAAGGGTCTCAGGTTTGGTATAAGCATGGAGATATCACTTCTCATGCTATAGGAAGGGTCTCAGGATTGGAATGGGAAGGAGTTGGATATCACATCTCATGTTATAGGAAGGATCTCAGGTTTGGTATTAGAAGCATTGAGATATCACATCTCATGCTATCGGAAGGGTCTCAGGTTTGGAACGGGAAGGAGTTGGATATCACATCTCATGTTATAGGAAGAGTCTCAGGTTTGGTATAAGCATTGAGATATCACATCTCTGCTATCGGAGGTGTCTCAGGATTGGGATGGGAAGGAATTGGATATCACAGCTCATGCTATAGGAAGGGTATCAGGTTTGGAACAGGAAGGAGTTGGATATCCCATCTCATATTATAGGACGGGTCTCAGGTTTGATATAAGAAGCATTGAGATATCACATCATGCTGTAGGAAGGGTCTCAGGTTTGGAATGGGAAGGAGTTTGATATCACATCTCATGTTATAGGAAGGGTCTCAGGTTTGGTATAAGCATTGAGATATCATATCTCATGCTATAGGAAGGGTCTCAGGATTGGAATGGGAAGGAGTTGTATATGACATCTCATGCCGTAGGAAGGGTCTCAGGTTTGGTATAAGCATTGAGATATAACATCTCTGCTATCGGAAGGGTTTCAGGCTTGGAATGGGAAGGAGTTGGATATCCCATCTCATGTTATAGGAAGAGTCTCAGGTTTGGTATTAGAAGCATTGAGATATCACATCTCATGCTATAGGAAGGGTCTCAGGATTGGAATGGGAAGGAGTTGGATATCACATCTCATGCTATAGGAAGGGTCTCAGGTTTGGTATAAGCATTGAGATATCATATCTCATGCTATAGGAAGGGTCTCAGGATTGGAATGGGAAGGAGTTGTATATGACATCTCATGCCGTAGGAAGGGTCTCAGGTTTGGTATAAGCATTGAGATATAACATCTCTGCTCTCGGAAGGGTCTCAGGCTTGGAATGGGAAGGAGTTGGATATCCCATCTCATGTTATAGGAAGAGTCTCAGGTTTGGTATTAGAAGCATTGAGATATCACATCTCATGCTATAGGAAGGATCTCAGGTTTGGTATTAGAACCATTGAGAAATCACATCTCATGCTATAGGAAGGGTCTCAGGATTGGAATGGGAAGGAGTTGGATATCACATCTCATGCTATAGGAAGGGTCTCAGGTTTGGTATAAGCATTGAGATATCATATCTCATGCTATAGGAAGGGTCTCAGGATTGGAATGGGAAGGACTTGGATATCACATCTCATGCTATAGGGAGGGTCTCAAGTTTGATATTAGAAGCATTGAGATATCACATCTCATGCTATAGGGAGGGTCTCAAGTTTGATATTAGAAGCATTGAGATATCACATCTCATGCTATAGGAAGGGTCTCAGGTTTGGTATAAGCAGTGAGATATCACATCTCATGCTATAGGAAGGGTCTCAGGATTGGAATGGGAAGGAGTTGGATATCACATCTCATGTTATAGGAAGGGTCTCAGGTTTGGTATAAGCATTGAGATATAACATCTCTGCTATCGGAAGGGTCTCAGGCTTGGAATGGGAAGGAGTTGGATATCCCATCTCATGTTATAGGAAGAGTCTCAGGTTTGGTATTAGAAGCATTGAGATATCACATCTCATGCTATAGGAAGTGTCTCCGGATTGGAATGGGAAGGACTTGGATATCACATCTCATGCTATAGGGAGGGTCTCAAGTTTGATATTAGAAGCATTGAGATATCACATCTCATGCTATAGGGAGGGTCTCAAGTTTGATATTAGAAGCATTGAGATATCACATCTCATGCTATAGGAAGGGTCTCAGGTTTGGTATAAGCAGTGAGATATCACATCTCATGCTATAGGAAGGGTCTCAGGATTGGAATGGGAAGGAGTTGGATATCACATCTCATGTTATAGGAAGGATCTCAGGTTTGGTATAAGCATTGAGATATCACATCTCTGCTATCGGAAGGGTCTCAGGATTGGAATGGGAAGGAGTTGGATATTCCCATCTCATGTTATAGGAAGGGTCTCAGGATTGGAATGGGAAGGAGTTGGATATCACATCTCATGCTATAGGAAGGGTCTCAGGTTTGGAACGGGAAGGAGTTGGATATCCCATCTCATGTTATAGGACGGGTCTCAGGTTTGATATTAGAAGCATTGAGATATCACATCGCATGCTGTAAGAAGGGTCTCAGGTTTGGAATGGGAAGGATTTGGATATCACATTTCATGTCATAGGAAGGATCTCAGGTTTGGTATTAGAAGCATTGATATATCACATCTCATGCTATAGGAATGGTCTCAGGATTGGAATGGGTAGGAGTTGGATATTACATTCTTGCTATAGGAAGGGTCTCATGTTTGGAATGGGAAGGAGTTGGATATCACATATGCTATAGGAAGTGTCTCAGGTTTGGAACGGGAATGAGTTGGATATCACATCTCATGTTATAGGAAGGGTCTCGGGTTTGGTATAAGCATTGAGATATCACATCTCTGCTATCGGAAGTGGCTCAGGATTGGAATGGGAAGGAGTTGGATATCCGATCTCATGTTATAGGACGGGTCTCTGGTTTGGTATAAGCATTGAGATATCACATCTCATGCTATAGGAAGGGTCTCGGGATTGGAATGGGAAGGATTTGGATATCACATCTCATGCTACAGGAAGGGTCTCAGGTTTGGTATAAGCATGGAGATATCACTTCTCATGCTATAGGAAGGGTCTCAGGATTGGAATGGGAAGGAGTTGGATATCACATCTCATGCTATAGGAAGGGTCTCAGGTTTGGTATAAGCATGGAGATATCACATCTCATGCTATAGGAAGGGTCTCAGGATTGGGATGGGAAGGAGTTGGATATCACATCTTATGTTATAGGAAGGATCTCAGGTTTGGTATTAGAAGCATTGAGATATCACATCTCATGCTATCGGAAGGGTCTCAGGTTTGGAACGGGAAGGAGTTGGATATCACATCTCATGTTATAGGAAGAGTCTCAGGTTTGGTATAAGCATTGAGATATCACATCTCTGCTATCGGAGGTGTCTCAGGATTGGGATGGGAAGGAATTGGATATCACATCTCATGCTATAGGAAGGGTATCAGGTTTGGAACGGGAAGGAGTTGGATATCCCATCTCATGTTATAGGACGGGTCTCAGGTTTGATATAAGAAGCATTGAGATATCACATCATGCTGTAGGAAGGGTCTCAGGTTTGGAATGGGAAGGATTTGGATATCACATTTCATGTCATAGGAAGGATCTCAGGTTTGGTATTAGAAGCATTGATATATCACATCTCATGCTATATGAATGGTCTCAGGATTGGAATGGGTAGGAGTTGGATATTACATTCTTGCTATAGGAAGGGTCTCATGTTTGGAATGGGAAGGAGTTGGATATCACATATGCTATAGGAAGTGTCTCAGGTTTGGAATGGGAATGAGTTGGATATCACATCTCATGTTATAGGAAGGGTCTCAGGTTTGGTATAAGCATTGAGATATCACATCTCTGCTATCGGAAGTGGCTCAGGATTGGAATGGGAAGGAGTTGGATATCCCATCTCATGTTATAGGACGGGTCTCTGGTTTGGTATAAGCATTGAGATATCACATCTCTGCTATTGGAAGTGGCTCAGGATTGGAATGGGAAGGAGTTGGATATCCCATCTCATGTTATAGGACGGGTCTCTGGTTTGGTATAAGCATTGAGATATCACATCTCATGCTATAGGAAGGGTCTCAGGATTGGAATGGGAAGGAGTTGGATATCACATCTCATGCTAAAGGGAGGGTCTCAGGTTTGGAAGGGGAAGGATTTGGATATCACATCTCATGTTATCGGAAGGATCTCAGGTTTGGTATTAGAAGTATTGAGATATCATATCTCATGCTATAGGAAGGGTCTCAGGACTGGAATGGGAAGGAGTTGGATATCACATCTCATGCTAAAGGAAGGGTCTCAGGTTTGGTAGAAGCATTGAGATATCACATCTCATGCTATAGGAAGGGTCTCAGGATTGGAATGGGAAGGACTTAGATATCACATATCATGCTATAGGGAGGGTCTCAGTTTTGATATTAGAAGCATTGAGATATCACATCTTATGCTATCGGAAGTGTCTCAGGATTGGAATGGGAAGGAGTTGGATATCACATCTCATGCTAAAGGAAGGGTCTCAGGTTTGGAACGGGAAGGAGTTGGATATCACATCTCATGTTATAGGAAGGGTCTCAGGTTTGGTATAAGCATTGAGATATCACATCTCTGCTATCGGAAGTGTCTCAGGATTGGAATGGGAAGGAGTTGGATATCCAATCTCATGCTATAGATAGGCTCTCAGGTTTGGAAAGGGAAGGAGTTGGATATCACATCTCATGCTATAGGAAGGGTCTCAGGATTGGAATGGGAAGTAGTTGGATATCACATCTCATGCTATAGGAAGGGTCTCAGGTTTGGTATAAGCATTGAGATATCACATCTCATGCTATAGGACGGGTCTCAGGATTGGAATGGAAGGAGTTGGATATCACATCTCATGCTATAGGAAGGGTCTCAGGATTGGAATGGGAAGTAGTTGGATATCACATCTCATGCTATAGGAAGGGTCTCAGGTTTGGTATACGCATGGAGATATCACTTCTCATGCTATAGGAAGGGTCTCAGGATTGGAAAAGGAAGGAGTTGGATATCACATCTCATGTTATAGGAAGGATCTCAGGTTTGGTATTAGAAGCATTGAGATATCACATCTCATGCTATCAGAAGGGTCTCAGGATTGGAATGGGAAGGAGTTGGATATCACATCTCATGCTAAAGGGAGGGTCTCAGGTTTGGAAGGGGAAGGATTTGGATATCACATCTCATGTTATCGGAAGGATCTCAGGTTTGGTATTAGAAGTATTGAGATATCATATCTCATGCTATAGGAAGGGTCTCAGGACTGGAATGGGAAGGAGTTGGATATCACATCTCATGCTAAAGGAAGGGTCTCAGGTTTGGTAGAAGCATTGAGATATCACATCTCATGCTATAGGAAGGGTCTCAGGATTGGAATGGGAAGGACTTAGATATCACATATCATGCTATAGGGAGGGTCTCAGTTTTGATATTAGAAGCATTGAGATATCACATCTTATGCTATCGGAAGTGTCTCAGGATTGGAATGGGAAGGAGCTGGATATCACATCTCATGCTAAAGGAAGGGTCTCAGGTTTGGAACGGGAAGGAGTTGGATATCACATCTCATGTTATAGGAAGGGTCTCAGGTTTGGTATAAGCATTGAGATATCACATCTCTGCTATCGGAAGTGTCTCAGGATTGGAATGGGAAGGAGTTGGATATCCAATCTCATGCTATAGATAGGCTCTCAGGTTTGGAAAGGGAAGGAGTTGGATATCACATCTCATGCTATAGGAAGGGTCTCAGGATTGGAATGGGAAGTAGTTGGATATCACATCTCATGCTATAGGAAGGGTCTCAGGTTTGGTATAAGCATTGAGATATCACATCTCATGCTATAGGACGGGTCTCAGGATTGGAATGGAAGGAGTTGGATATCACATCTCATGCTATAGGAAGGGTCTCAGGATTGGAATGGGAAGTAGTTGGATATCACATCTCATGCTATAGGAAGGGTCTCAGGTTTGGTATTAGAAGCATTGAGATATCACATCTCATGCTATAGGAAGGGTCTCAGGATTGAAATGGGAAGGACTTGGATATCACATCTCATGCTATAGATAGGCTCTCAGGTTTGGAAAGGGAAGGAGTTGGATATCACATATCATGCTATAGGAAGGGTCTCAGGATTGGAATTGGAAGTAGTTGGATATCACATCTCATGCTATAGGAAGGGTCTCAGGTTTTGTATAAGCATTGAGATATCACATCTCATGCTATAGGAAGGGTCTCAGGATTGGAATGGGAAGGAGTTCTATATGACATCTCATGCCGTAGGAAGGGTCTCAGGTTTGGTATAAGCATTGAGATATCACTTCTCATGCTATAGGAAGTGTCTCAGGATTGGAATGGGAAGGAGTTGGATATCACATCTCATGTTATAGGAAGGATCTCAGGTTTGGTATTAGAAGCATTGAGACATCACATCTCATGCTATAGGAAGGGTCTCAGGATTGGAATGGGAAGGAGTTGGATATCACATCTCATGCTAAATGGAGGGTCTCAGGCTTGGAAGCGGAAGGATTTGGATATTACATCTCGTGTTATAGGAATGATCTCAGGTTTGGTATTAGAAGCATTGAGATATCACATCTCATGCTATCGGAAGGATCTCAGGTTTGGTGTTAGAAGCATTGAGATATCAAATCTCATGCTATAGGAAGGGTCTCAGGATTGGAATGGGAAGGAGTTGGATATCACATCTCATGCTATAGGAAGGGTCTCAGCATTGGAATGGGAAGGAGTTGTATATGACATCTCATGCCACAGGAAGGGTCTCAGGTTTGGTATAAGCATTGAGATATCACATCTCTGCTATCGGAAGGGTCTCAGGATTGGAATGGGAAGGAGTTGGATATCCCATCTTATGTTATAGGAAGGGTCTCAGGTTTGGTATTAGAAGCATTGAGATATCACATCTCATGCTATAGGAAGGGTCTCAGGATTGGAATGGGAAGGACTTGGATATCACATCTCATGCTATAGGGAGGGTCTCACGTTTCGAAAGGGAAGGAGTTGGATATCACATTTCATGTTAGAGGTAGGAATCAGGTTTGGTATTAGAGGCATTGAGATATCACATCTTATGCTATCAGAAGGGTCTCAGGATTGGAATGGGAAGGAGTTGGATATCACATCTCATGCTAAAGGGAGGGTCTCAGGTTTGGAAGGGGAAGGATTTGGATATCACATCTCATGTTATAGGAAGGATCTCATGTTTGGTATCAGAAGCATTGAGATATGACATCTCATGCTATTGGAAGGATCTCAGGTTTGGTATTAGAGGCATTGAGAAATCACATCTCATGCTAAAGGGAGGGTCTCTGGTTTGGAAGGGGAAGGATTCGGATATCACATCTCATGCTATAGGAAGGGTCTCAGGTTTGGAACGGGAAGGAGTTGGATATCCCATCTCATGTTATAGGACGGGTCTCAGGTTTGATATTAGAAGCATTGAGATATCACATCGCATGCTGTAGGAAGGGTCTCAGGTTTGGAATGGGAAGGATTTGGATATCACATCTCATGCTATAGGAAGGGTCTCAGGTTTGGAACGGGAAGGAGTTGGATATCACATCTCATGTTATAGGAAGAGTCTCAGGTTTGGTATAAGCATTGAGATATCACATCTCTGCTATCGGAGGTGTCTCAGGATTGGGATGGGAAGGAATTGGATATCACATCTCATGCTATAGGAAGGGTCTCAGGATTGGAATCGGAAGGAGTTGGATATCACATCTCATGCTATAGGAAGGGTCTCAGGTTTGGTATAAGCATTGAGATATCATATCTCATGCTATAGGAAGGGTCTCAGAATTGGAATGGGAAGGAGTTGTATATGACATCTCATGCCGTAGGAAGGGTCTCAGGTTTGGTATAAGCATTGAGATATAACATCTCTGCTATCGGAAGGGTCTCAGGCTTGGAATGGGAAGGAGTTGGATATCCCATCTCATGTTATAGGAAGAGTCTCAGGTTTGGTATTAGAAGCATTGAGATATCACATCTCATGCTATAGGAAGTGTCTCAGGATTGGAATGGGAAGGACTTGGATATCACATCTCATGCTATAGGGAGGGTCTCAAGTTTGGTATAAGCAGTGAGATATCACATCTCATGCTATAGGAAGGGTCTCAGTATTGGAATGGGAAGGAGTTGGATATCACAACTCATGTTATAGGAAGGATCTCAGGTTTGGTATAAGCATTGAGATATCACATCTCTGCTATCGGAAGGGTCTCAGGATTGGAATGGGAAGGAGTTGGATATTCCCATCTCATGTTATAGGAAGGGTCTCAGGATTGGAATGGGAAGGAGTTGGATATCACATCTCCTGCTATAGGAAGGGTCTCAGGTTTGGAACGGGAAGGAGTTGGATATCCCATCTCATGTTATAGGACGGGTCTCAGGTTTGATATTAGAAGCATTGAGATATCACATCGCATGCTGTAAGAAGGGTCTCAGGTTTGGAATGGGAAGGATTTGGATATCACATTTCATGTCATAGGAAGGATCTCAGGTTTGGTATTAGAAGCATTGATATATCACATCTCATGCTATAGGAATGGTCTCAGGATTGGAATGGGTAGGAGTTGGATATTACATTCTTGCTATAGGAAGGGTCTCATGTTTGGAATGGGAAGGAGTTGGATATCACATATGCTATAGGAAGTGTCTCAGGTTTGGAACGGGAATGAGTTGGATATCACATCTCATGTTATAGGAAGGGTCTCAGGTTTGGTATAAGCATTGAGATATCACATCTCTGCTATCGGAAGTGGCTCAGGATTGGAATGGGAAGGAGTTGGATATCCGATCTCATGTTATAGGACGGGTCTCTGGTTTGGTATAAGCATTGAGATATCACATCTCATGCTATAGGAAGGGTCTCAGGATTGGAATGGGAAGGATTTGGATATCACATCTCATGCTATAGGAAGGGTCTCAGGTTTGGTATAAGCATGGAGATATCACTTCTCATGCTATAGGAAGGGTCTCAGGATTGGAATGGGAAGGAGTTGGATATCACATCTCATGCCGTAGGAAGGGTCTCAGGTTTGGTATAAGCATTGAGATATCACATCTCATGCTATAGGACGGGACTCAGGATTGGAATGGAAGGAGTTGGATATCACATCTCATGTTATAGTAAGGATCTCAGGTTTGGTATTAGAAGCATTGAGAAATCACATATCATGCTATAGGAAGGGTCTCAGGATTGGAATGGGAAGGAGTTGGATATCACATCTCATGCTATAGGAAGGGTCTCAGGTTTGGTATAAGCATTGAGATATCATATCTCATGCTATAGGAAGGGTCTCAGGATTGGAATGGGAAGGAGTTGTATATGACATCTCATGCCGTAGGAAGGGTCTCAGGTT
The DNA here is from genome assembly GCF_040938575.1 of Ambystoma mexicanum. Lineage (NCBI taxonomy): Eukaryota > Metazoa > Chordata > Amphibia > Caudata > Ambystomatidae > Ambystoma > Ambystoma mexicanum. The sequence goes on from NC_090934.1 coordinate 1,157,942,330, forward strand.
TGGTATAAGCATTGAGATATAACATCTCTGCTATCGGAAGGGTCTCAGGCTTGGAATGGGAAGGAGTTGGATATCCCATCTCATGTTATAGGAAGAGTCTCAGGTTTGGTATTAGAAGCATTGAGATATCACATCTCATGCTATAGGAAGGGTCTCAGGATTGGAATGGGAAGGTGTTGGATATCACATCTCATGCTATAGGAAGGGTCTCAGGTTTGGTATAAGCAGTGAGATATCACATCTCATGCTATAGGAAGGGTCTCAGGATTGGAATGGGAAGGAGTTGGATATCACATCTCATGTTATAGGAAGGATCTCAGGTTTGGTATAAGCATTGAGATATCACATCTCTTTTATCGGAAGGGTCTCAGGATTGGAATGGGAAGGAGTTGGATATTCCCATCTCATGTTATAGGAAGGGTCTCAGGATTGGAATGGGAAGGAGTTGGATATCACATCTCATGCTATAGGAAGGGTCTCAGGTTTGGAACGGGAAGGAGTTGGATATCCCATCTCATGTTATAGGACGGGTCTCAGGTTTGATATTAGAAGCATTGAGATATCACATCGCATGCTATAAGAAGGGTCTCAGGTTTGGAATGGGAAGGGTTTGGATATCACATTTCATGTCATAGGAAGGATCTCAGGTTTGGTATTAGAAGCATTGATATATCACATCTCATGCTATAGGAATGGTCTCAGGATTGGAATGGGTAGGAGTTGGATATTACATTCTTGCTATAGGAAGGGTCTCATGTTTGGAATGGGAAGGAGTTGGATATCACATATGCTATAGGAAGTGTCTCAGGTTTGGAACGGGAATGAGTTGGATATCACATCTCATGTTATAGGAAGGGTCTCAGGTTTGGTATAAGCATTGAGATATCACATCTCTGCTATCGGAAGTGGCTCAGGATTGGAATGGGAAGGAGTTGGATATCCGATCTCATGTTATAGGACGGGTCTCTGGTTTGGTATAAGCATTGAGATATCACATCTCATGCTATAGGAAGGGTCTCAGGATTGGAATGGGAAGGATTTGGATATCACATCTCATGCTATAGGAAGGGTCTCAGGTTTGGTATAAGCATGGAGATATCACTTCTCATGCTATAGGAAGGGTCTCAGGATTGGAATGGGAAGGAGTTGGATATCACATCTCATGCCGTAGGAAGGGTCTCAGGTTTGGTATAAGCATTGAGATATCACATCTCATGCTATAGGACGGGACTCAGGATTGGAATGGAAGGAGTTGGATATCACATCTCATGTTATAGGAAGGATCTCAGGTTTGGTATTAGAAGCATTGAGAAATCACATCTCATGCTATAGGAAGGGTCTCAGGATTGGAATGGGAAGGAGTTGGATATCACATCTCATGCTATAGGAAGGGTCTCAGGTTTGGTATAAGCATTGAGATATCATATCTCATGCTATAGGAAGGGTCTCAGGATTGGAATGGGAAGGAGTTGTATATGACATCTCATGCCGTAGGAAGGGTCTCAGGTTTGGTATAAGCATTGAGATATAACATCTCTGCTATCGGAAGGGTCTCAGGCTTGGAATGGGAAGGAGTTGGATATCCCATCTCATGTTATAGGAAGAGTCTCAGGTTTGGTATTAGAAGCATTGAGATATCACATCTCATGCTATAGGAAGGGTCTCAGGATTGGAATGGGAAGGAGTTGGATATCACATCTCATGCTATAGGAAGGGTCTCAGGTTTGGTATAAGCAGTGAGATATCACATCTCATGCTATAGGAAGGGTCTCAGGATTGGAATGGGAAGGAGTTGGATATCACATCTCATGCCATAGGAAGGGTCTCAGGTTTGGTATAAGCATTAAGATATCACATCTCTGCTATCGGAAGGGTCTCAGGATTGGAATGGGAAGGAGTTGGATATTCCCATCTCATGTTATAGGAAGGGTCTCAGGATTGGAATGGGAAGGAGTTGGATATCACATCTCATGCTATAGGAAGGGTCTCAGGTTTGGAACGGGAAGGAGTTGGATATCCCATCTCATGTTATAGGACGGGTCTCAGGTTTGATATTAGAAGCATTGAGATATCACATCGCATGCTGTAAGAAGGGTCTCAGGTTTGGAATGGGAAGGATTTGGATATCACATTTCATGTCATAGGAAGGATCTCAGGTTTGGTATTAGAAGCATTGATATATCACATCTCATGCTATAGGAATGGTCTCAGGTTTGGAATGGGTAGGAGTTGGATATTACATTCTTGCTATAGGAAGGGTCTCAGGTTTGGAACGGGAATGAGTTGGATATCACATCTCATGTTATAGGAAGGGTCTCAGGTTTGGTATTAGAAGCATTGAGATATCACATCTCATGCTATAGGAAGGGTCTCAGGATTGGAATGGGAAGGAGTTGGATATCACATCTCATGCTATAGGAAGGGTCTCAGGTTTGGTATAAGCAGTGAGATCACATCTCATGCTATAGGAAGGGTCTCAGGATTGGAATGGGAAGGAGTTGGATATCACATCTCATGTTATAGGAAGGATCTCAGGTTTGGTATAAGCATTGAGATATCACATCTCTGCTATCGGAAGGGTCTCAGGATTGGAATGGGAAGGAGTTGGATATTCCCATCTCATGTTATAGGAAGGGTCTCAGGATTGGAATGGGAAGGAGTTGGATATCACATCTCATGCTATAGGAAGGGTCTCAGGTTTGGAACGGGAAGGAGTTGGATATCCCATCTCATGTTATAGGACGGGTCTCAGGTTTGATATTAGAAGCATTGATATATCACATCTCATGCTATAGGAATGGTCTCAGGATTGGAATGGGTAGGAGTTGGATATTACATTCTTGCTATAGGAAGGGTCTCAGGTTTGGAACGGGAATGAGTTGGATATCACATCTCATGTTATAGGAAGGGTCTCAGGTTTGGTATAAGCATTGAGATATCACATCTCTGCTATCGGAAGTGGCTCAGGATTGGAATGGGTAGGAGTTGGATATCCAATCTCATGTTATAGGACGGGTCTCTGGTTTGGTATAAGCATTGAGATATCACATCTCATGCTATAGGAAGGGTCTCAGGATTGGAATGGGAAGGATTTGGATATCACATCTCATGCTATAGGAAGGGTCTCAGGTTTGGTATAAGCATGGAGATATCACTTCTCATGCTATAGGAAGGGTCTCAGGATTGGAATGGGAAGGAGTTGGATATCACATCTCATGTTATAGGAAGGATCTCAGGTTTGGTATTAGAAGCATTGAGATATCACATCTCATGCTATCGGAAGGGTCTCAGGTTTGGAACGGGAAGGAGTTGGATATCACATCTCATGTTATAGGAAGAGTCTCAGGTTTGGTATAAGCATTGAGATATCACATCTTTGCTATCGGAGGTGTCTCAGGATTGGGATGGGAAGGAATTGGATATCACAGCTCATGCTATAGGAAGGGTATCAGGTTTGGAACGGGAAGGAGTTGGATATCCCATCTCATATTATAGGACGGGTCTCAGGTTTGATATAAGAAGCATTGAGATATCACATCATGCTGTAGGAAGGGTCTCAGGTTTGGAATGGGTAGGAGTTGGATATTACATTCTTGCTATAGGAAGGGTCTCATGTTTGGAATGGGAAGGAGTTGGTTATCACATATGCTATAGGAAGTGTCTCAGGTTTGGAATGGGAATGAGTTGGATATCACATCTCATGTTATAGGAAGGGTCTCAGGTTTGGTATAAGCATTGAGATATCATATCTCATGCTATAGGAAGGGTCTCAGGATTGGAATGGGAAGGAGTTGTATATGACATCTCATGCCGTAGGAAGGGTCTCAGGTTTGGTATAAGCATTGAGATATAACATCTCTGCTATCGGAAGGGTCTCAGGCTTGGAATGGGAAGGAGTTGGATATCCCATCTCATGTTATAGGAAGAGTCTCAGGTTTGGTATTAGAAGCATTGAGATATCACATCTCATGCTATAGGAAGGGTCTCAGGATTGGAATGGGAAGGAGTTGGATATCACATCTCATGCTATAGGAAGGGTCTCAGGTTTGGTATAAGCATTGAGATATCATATCTCATGCTATAGGAAGGGTCTCAGGATTGGAATGGGAAGGAGTTGTATATGACATCTCATGCCGTAGGAAGGGTCTCAGGTTTGGTATAAGCATTGAGATATAACATCTCTGCTCTCGGAAGGGTCTCAGGCTTGGAATGGGAAGGAGTTGGATATCCCATCTCATGTTATAGGAAGAGTCTCAGGTTTGGTATTAGAAGCATTGAGATATCACATCTCATGCTATAGGAAGGATCTCAGGTTTGGTATTAGAAGCATTGAGATATCACATCTCATGCTATAGGAAGTGTCTCAGGATTGGAATGGGAAGGACTTGGATATCACATCTCATGCTATAGGGAGGGTCTCAAGTTTGGTATAAGCAGTGAGATATCACATCTCATGCTATAGGAAGGGTCTCAGGATTGGAATGGGAAGGAGTTGGATATCACATCTCATGTTATAGGAAGGATCTCAGGTTTGGTATAAGCATTGAGATATCACATCTCTGCTATCGGAAGGGTCTCAGGATTGGAATGGGAAGGAGTTGGATATTCCCATCTCATGTTACAGGAAGGGTCTCAGGATTGGAATGGGAAGGAGTTGGATATCACATCTCATGCTATAGGAAGGGTCTCAGGTTTGGAACGGGAAGGAGTTGGATATCCCATCTCATGTTATAGGACGGGTCTCAGGTTTGATATTAGAAGCATTGAGATATCACATCGCATGCTGTAAGAAGGGTCTCAGGTTTGGAATGGGAAGGATTTGGATATCACATTTCATGTCATAGGAAGGATCTCAGGTTTGGTATTAGAAGCATTGATATATCACATCTCATGCTATAGGAATGGTCTCAGGATTGGAATGGGTAGGAGTTGGATATTACATTCTTGCTATAGGAAGGGTCTCATGTTTGGAATGGGAAGGAGTTGGATATCACATATGCTATAGGAAGTGTCTCAGGTTTGGAACGGGAATGAGTTGGATATCACATCTCATGTTATAGGAAGGGTCTCAGGTTTGGTATAAGCATTGAGATATCACATCTCTGCTATCGGAAGTGGCTCAGGATTGGAATGGGAAGGAGTTGGATATCCGATCTCATGTTATAGGACGGGTCTCTGGTTTGGTATAAGCATTGAGATATCACATCTCATGCTATAGGAAGGGTCTCAGGATTGGAATGGGAAGGATTTGGATATCACATCTCATGCTATAGGAAGGGTCTCAGGTTTGGTATAAGCATGGAGATATCACTTCTCATGCTATAGGAAGGGTCTCAGGATTGGAATGGGAAGGAGTTGGATATCACATCTCATGCCGTAGGAAGATTCTCAGGTTTGGTATAAGCATTGAGATATCACATCTCATGCTATAGGACGGGACTCAGGATTGGAATGGAAGGAGTTGGATATCACATCTCATGTTATAGGAAGGATCTCAGGTTTGGTATTAGAAGCATTGAGAAATCACATCTCATGCTATAGGAAGGGTCTCAGGATTGGAATGGGAAGGAGTTGGATATCACATCTCATGCTATAGGAAGGGTCTCAGGTTTGGTATAAGCATTGAGATATCATATCTCATGCTATAGGAAGGGTCTCAGGATTGGAATGGGAAGGAGTTGTATATGACATCTCATGCCGTAGGAAGGGTCTCAGGTTTGGTATAAGCATTGAGATATAACATCTCTGCTATCGGAAGGGTCTCAGGCTTGGAATGGGAAGGAGTTGGATATCCCATCTCATGTTATAGGAAGAGTCTCAGGTTTGGTATTAGAAGCATTGAGATATCACATCTCATGCTATAGGAAGGGTCTCAGGATTGGAATGGGAAGGAGTTGGATATCACATCTCATGCTATAGGAAGGGTCTCAGGTTTGGTATAAGCAGTGAGATATCACATCTCATGCTATAGGAAGGGTCTCAGGATTGGAATGGGAAGGAGTTTGATATCACATCTCATGTTATAGGAAGGATCTCAGGTTTGGTATAAGCATTGAGATATCACATCTCTGCTATCGGAAGGGTCTCAGGATTGGAATGGGAAGGAGTTGGATATTCCCATCTCATGTTATAGGAAGGGTCTCAGGATTGGAATGGGAATGAGTTGGATATCACATCTCATGCTATAGGAAGGGTCTCAGGTTTGGAACGGGAAGGAGTTGGATATCCCATCTCATGTTATAGGACGGGTCTCAGGTTTGATATTAGAAGCATTGAGATATCACATCGCATGCTGTAAGAAGGGTCTCAGGTTTGGAATGGGAAGGATTTGGATATCACATTTCATGTCATAGGAAGGATCTCAGGTTTGGTATTAGAAGCATTGATATATCACATCTCATGCTATAGGAATGGTCTCAGGATTGGAATGGGTAGGAGTTGGATATTACATTCTTGCTATAGGAAGGGTCTCAGGTTTGGAACGGGAATGAGTTGGATATCACATCTCATGTTATAGGAAGGGTCTCAGGTTTGGTATTAGAAGCATTGAGATATCACATCTCATGCTATAGGAAGGGTCTCAGGATTGGAATGGGAAGGAGTTGGATATCACATCTCATGCTATAGGAAGGGTCTCAGGATTGGAATGGGAAGGAGTTGGATATCACATCTCATGTTATAGGAAGGATCTCAGGTTTGGTATAAGCATTGAGATATCACATCTCTGCTATCGGAAGGGTCTCAGGATTGGAATGGGAAGGAGTTGGATATTCCCATCTCATGTTATAGGAAGGGTCTCAGGATTGGAATGGGAAGGAGTTGGATATCACATCTCATGCTATAGGAAGGGTCTCAGGTTTGGAACGGGAAGGAGTTGGATATCCCATCTCATGTTATAGGACGGGTCTCAGGTTTGATATTAGAAGCATTGATATATCACATCTCATGCTATAGGAATGGTCTCAGGATTGGAATGGGTAGGAGTTGGATATTACATTCTTGCTATAGGAAGGGTCTCAGGTTTGGAACGGGAATGAGTTGGATATCACATCTCATGTTATAGGAAGGGTCTCAGGTTTGGTATAAGCATTGAGATATCACATCTCTGCTATCGGAAGTGGCTCAGGATTGGAATGGGAAGGAGTTGGATATCTGATCTCATGTTATAGGACGGGTCTCTGGTTTGGTATAAGCATTGAGATATCACATCTCATGCTATAGGAAGGGTCTCAGGATTGGAATGGGAAGGATTTGGATATCACATCTCATGCTATAGGAAGGGTCTCAGGTTTGGTATAAGCATGGAGATATCACTTCTCATGCTATAGGAAGGGTCTCAGGATTGGAATGGGAAGGAGTTGGATATCACATCTCATGTTATAGGAAGGATCTCAGGTTTGGTATTAGAAGCATTGAGATATCACATCTCATGCTATCGGAAGGGTCTCAGGTTTGGAACGGGAAGGAGTTGGATATCACATCTCATGTTATAGGAAGAGTCTCAGGTTTGGTATAAGCATTGAGATATCACATCTCTGCTATCGGAGGTGTCTCAGGATTGGGATGGGAAGGAATTGGATATCACAGCTCATACTATAGGAAGGGTATCAGGTTTGGAACGGGAAGGAGTTGGATATCCCATCTCATATTATAGGACGGGTCTCAGGTTTGATATAAGAAGCATTGAGATATCACATCATGCTGTAGGAAGGGTCTCAGGTTTGGAATGGGGAGGAGTTGGATATTACATTCTTGCTATAGGAAGGGTCTCATGTTTGGAATGGGAAGGAGTTGGATATCACATATGCTATAGGAAGTGTCTCAGGTTTGGAATGGGAATGAGTTGGATATCACATCTCATGTTATAGGAAGGGTCTCAGGTTTGGTATAAGCATTGAGATATCATATCTCATGCTATAGGAAGGGTCTCAGGATTGGAATGGGAAGGAGTTGTATATGACATCTCATGCCGTAGGAAGGGTCTCAGGTTTGGTATAAGCATTGAGATATAACATCTCTGCTATCGGAAGGGTCTCAGGCTTGGAATGGGAAGGAGTTGGATATCCCATCTCATGTTATAGGAAGAGTCTCAGGTTTGGTATTAGAAGCATTGAGATATCACATCTCATGCTATAGGAAGGGTCTCAGGATTGGAATGGGAAGGAGTTGGATATCACATCTCATGCTATAGGAAGGGTCTCAGGTTTGGTATAAGCATTGAGATATCATATCTCATGCTATAGGAAGGGTCTCAGGATTGGAATGGGAAGGAGTTGTATATGACATCTCATGCCGTAGGAAGGGTCTCAGGTTTGGTATAAGCATTGAGATATAACATCTCTGCTCTCGGAAGGGTCTCAGGCTTGGAATGGGAAGGAGTTGGATATCCCATCTCATGTTATAGGAAGAGTCTCAGGTTTGGTATTAGAAGCATTGAGATATCACATCTCATGCTATAGGAAGGATCTCAGGTTTGGTATTAGAAGCATTGAGAAATCACATCTCATGCTATAGGAAGGGTCTCAGGATTGGAATGGGAAGGAGTTGGATATCACATCTCATGCTATAGGAAGGGTCTCAGGTTTGGTATAAGCATTGAGATATCATATCTCATGCTATAGGAAGGGTCTCAGGATTGGAATGGGAAGGAGTTGTATATGACATCTCATGCCGTAGGAAGGGTCTCAGGTTTGGTATAAGCATTGAGATATAACATCTCTGCTATCGGAAGGGTCTCAGGCTTGGAATGGGAAGGAGTTGGATATCCCATCTCATGTTATAGGAAGAGTCTCAGGTTTGGTATTAGAAGCATTGAGATATCACATCTCATGCTATAGGAAGTGTCTCCGGATTGGAATGGGAAGGACTTGGATATCACATCTCATGCTATAGGGAGGGTCTCAAGTTTGATATTAGAAGCATTGAGATATCACATCTCATGCTATAGGGAGGGTCTCAAGTTTGATATTAGAAGCATTGAGATATCACATCTCATGCTATAGGAAGGGTCTCAGGTTTGGTATAAGCAGTGAGATATCACATCTCATGCTATAGGAAGGGTCTCAGGATTGGAATGGGAAGGAGTTGGATATCACATCTCATGTTATAGGAAGGATCTCAGGTTTGGTATAAGCATTGAGATATCACATCTCTGCTATCGGAAGGGTCTCAGGATTGGAATGGGAAGGAGTTGGATATTCCCATCTCATGTTATAGGAAGGGTCTCAGGATTGGAATGGGAAGGAGTTGGATATCACATCTCATGCTATAGGAAGGGTCTCAGGTTTGGAACGGGAAGGAGTTGGATATCCCATCTCATGTTATAGGACGGGTCTCAGGTTTGATATTAGAAGCATTGAGATATCACATCGCATGCTGTAAGAAGGGTCTCAGGTTTGGAATGGGAAGGATTTGGATATCACATTTCATGTCATAGGAAGGATCTCAGGTTTGGTATTAGAAGCATTGATATATCACATCTCATGCTATAGGAATGGTCTCAGGATTGGAATGGGTAGGAGTTGGATATTACATTCTTGCTATAGGAAGGGTCTCATGTTTGGAATGGGAAGGAGTTGGATATCACATATGCTATAGGAAGTGTATCAGGTTTGGAACGGGAATGAGTTGGATATCACATCTCATGTTATAGGAAGGGTCTCAGGTTTGGTATAAGCATTGAGATATCACATCTCTGCTATCGGAAGTGGCTCAGGATTGGAATGGGAAGGAGTTGGATATCCGATCTCATGTTATAGGACGGGTCTCTGGTTTGGTATAAGCATTGAGATATCACATCTCATGCTATAGGAAGGGTCTCGGGATTGGAATGGGAAGGATTTGGATATCACATCTCATGCTACAGGAAGGGTCTCAGGTTTGGTATAAGCATGGAGATATCACTTCTCATGCTATAGGAAGGGTCTCAGGATTGGAATGGGAAGGAGTTGGATATCACATCTCATGCTATAGGAAGGGTCTCAGGTTTGGTATAAGCATGGAGATATCACTGCTCATGCTATAGGAAGGGTCTCAGGATTGGGATGGGAAGGAGTTGGATATCACATCTTATGTTATAGGAAGGATCTCAGGTTTGGTATTAGAAGCATTGAGATATCACATCTCATGCTATCGGAAGGGTCTCAGGTTTGGAACGGGAAGGAGTTGGATATCACATCTCATGTTATAGGAAGAGTCTCAGGTTTGGTATAAGCATTGAGATATCACATCTCTGCTATCGGAGGTGTCTCAGGATTGGGATGGGAAGGAATTGGATATCACATCTCATGCTATAGGACGGGTCTCAGGTTTGATATAAGAAGCATTGAGATATCACATCATGCTGTAGGAAGGGTCTCAGGTTTGGAATGGGAAGGATTTGGATATCACATTTCATGTCATAGGAAGGATCTCAGGTTTGGTATTAGAAGCATTGATATATCACATCTCATGCTATATGAATGGTCTCAGGATTGGAATGGGTAGGAGTTGGATATTACATTCTTGCTATAGGAAGGGTCTCATGTTTGGAATGGGAAGGAGTTGGATATCACATATGCTATAGGAAGTGTCTCAGGTTTGGAATGGGAATGAGTTGGATATCACATCTCATGTTATAGGAAGGGTCTCAGGTTTGGTATAAGCATTGAGATATCACATCTCTGCTATCGGAAGTGGCTCAGGATTGGAATGGGAAGGAGTTGGATATCACATATGCTATAGGAAGTGTCTCAGGTTTGGAATGGGAATGAGTTGGATATCACATCTCATGTTATAGGAAGGGTCTCAGGTTTGGTATAAGCATTGAGATATCATATCTCATGCTATAGGAAGGGTCTCAGGATTGGAATGGGAAGGAGTTGTATATGACATCTCATTCCGTAGGAAGGGTCTCAGGTTTAGTATAAGCATTGAGATATAACATCTCTGCTATCGGAAGGGTCTCAGGCTTGGAATGGGAAGGAGTTGGATATCCCATCTCATGTTATAGGAAGAGTCTCAGGTTTGGTATTAGAAGCATTGAGATATCACATCTCATGCTATAGGAAGGGTCTCAGGATTGGAATGGGAAGGAGTTGGATATCACATCTCATGCTATAGGAAGGGTCTCAGGTTTGGTATAAGCATTGAGATATCATATCTCATGCTATAGGAAGGGTCTCAGGATTGGAATGGGAAGGAGTTGTATATGACATCTCATGCCGTAGGAAGGGTCTCAGGTTTGGTATAAGCATTGAGATATAACATCTCTGCTCTCGGAAGGGTCTCAGGCTTGGAATGGGAAGGAGTTGGATATCCCATCTCATGTTATAGGAAGAGTCTCAGGTTTGGTATTAGAAGCATTGAGATATCACATCTCATGCTATAGGAAGGATCTCAGGTTTGGTATTAGAAGCATTGAGAAATCACATCTCATGCTATAGGAAGGGTCTCAGGATTGGAATGGGAAGGAGTTGGATATCACATCTCATGCTATAGGAAGGGTCTCAGGTTTGGTATAAGCATTGAGATATCATATCTCATGCTATAGGAAGGGTCTCAGGATTGGAATGGGAAGGAGTTGTATATGACATCTCATGCCGTAGGAAGGGTCTCAGGTTTGGTATAAGCATTGAGATATAACATCTCTGCTATCGGAAGGGTCTCAGGCTTGGAATGGGAAGGAGTTGGATATCCCATCTCATGTTATAGGAAGAGTCTCAGGTTTGGTATTAGAAGCATTGAGATATCACATCTCATGCTATAGGAAGTGTCTCCGGATTGGAATGGGAAGGACTTGGATATCACATCTCATGCTATAGGGAGGGTCTCAAGTTTGATATTAGAAGCATTGAGATATCACATCTCATGCTATAGGGAGGGTCTCAAGTTTGATATTAGAAGCATTGAGATATCACATCTCATGCTATAGGAAGGGTCTCAGGTTTGGTATAAGCAGTGAGATATCACATCTCATGCTATAGGAAGGGTCTCAGGATTGGAATGGGAAGGAGTTGGATATCACATCTCATGTTATAGGAAGGATCTCAGGTTTGGTATAAGCATTGAGATATCACATCTCTGCTATCGGAAGGGTCTCAGGATTGGAATGGGAAGGAGTTGGATATTCCCATCTCATGTTATAGGAAGGGTCTCAGGATTGGAATGGGAAGGAGTTGGATATCACATCTCATGCTATAGGAAGGGTCTCAGGTTTGGAACGGGAAGGAGTTGGATATCCCATCTCATGTTATAGGACGGGTCTCAGGTTTGATATTAGAAGCATTGAGATATCACATCGCATGCTGTAAGAAGGGTCTCAGGTTTGGAATGGGAAGGATTTGGATATCACATTTCATGTCATAGGAAGGATCTCAGGTTTGGTATTAGAAGCATTGATATATCACATCTCATACTATAGGAATGGTCTCAGGATTGGAATGGGTAGGAGTTGGATATTACATTCTTGCTATAGGAAGGGTCTCATGTTTGGAATGGGAAGGAGTTGGATATCACATATGCTATAGGAAGTGTCTCAGGTTTGGAACGGGAATGAGTTGGATATCACATCTCATGTTATAGGAAGGGTCTCAGGTTTGGTATAAGCATTGAGATATCACATCTCTGCTATCGGAAGTGGCTCAGGATTGGAATGGGAAGGAGTTGGATATCCGATCTCATGTTATAGGACGGGTCTCTGGTTTGGTATAAGCATTGAGATATCACATCTCATGCTATAGGAAGGGTCTCGGGATTGGAATGGGAAGGATTTGGATATCACATCTCATGCTACAGGAAGGGTCTCAGGTTTGGTATAAGCATGGAGATATCACTTCTCATGCTATAGGAAGGGTCTCAGGATTGGAATGGGAAGGAGTTGGATATCACATCTCATGCTATAGGAAGGGTCTCAGGTTTGGTATAAGCATGGAGATATCACTGCTCATGCTATAGGAAGGGTCTCAGGATTGGGATGGGAAGGAGTTGGATATCACATCTTATGTTATAGGAAGGATCTCAGGTTTGGTATTAGAAGCATTGAGATATCACATCTCATGCTATCGGAAGGGTCTCAGGTTTGGAACGGGAAGGAGTTGGATATCACATCTCATGTTATAGGAAGAGTCTCAGGTTTGGTATAAGCATTGAGATATCACATCTCTGCTATCGGAGGTGTCTCAGGATTGGGATGGGAAGGAATTGGATATCACATCTCATGCTATAGGAAGGGTATCAGGTTTGGAACGGGAAGGAGTTGGATATCCCATCTCATGTTATAGGACGGGTCTCAGGTTTGATATAAGAAGCATTGAGATATCACATCATGCTGTAGGAAGGGTCTCAGGTTTGGAATGGGAAGGATTTGGATATCACATTTCATGTCATAGGAAGGATCTCAGGTTTGGTATTAGAAGCATTGATATATCACATCTCATGCTATATGAATGGTCTCAGGATTGGAATGGGTAGGAGTTGGATATTACATTCTTGCTATAGGAAGGGTCTCATGTTTGGAATGGGAAGGAGTTGGATATCCCATATGCTATAGGAAGTGTCACAGGTTTGGAATGGGAATGAGTTGGATATCACATCTCATGTTATAGGAAGGGTCTCAGGTTTGGTATAAGCATTGAGATATCACATCTCTGCTATCGGAGGTGGCTCAGGATTGGAATGGGAAGGAGTTGGATATCCCATCTCATGTTATAGGACGGGTCTCTGGTTTGGTATAAGCATTGAGATATCACATCTCATGCTATAGGAAGGGTCTCAGGATTGGAATGGGAAGGATTTGGATATCACATCTCATGCTATAGGAAGGGTCTCAGGTTTGGTATACGCATGGAGATATCACTTCTCATGCTATAGGAAGGGTCTCAGGATTGGAAAAGGAAGGAGTTGGATATCACATCTCATGTTATAGGAAGGATCTCAGGTTTGGTATTAGAAGCATTGAGATATCACATCTCATGCTATCAGAAGGGTCTCAGGATTGGAATGGGAAGGAGTTGGATATCACATCTCATGCTAAAGGGAGGGTCTCAGGTTTGGAAGGGGAAGGATTTGGATATCACATCTCATGTTATCGGAAGGATCTCAGGTTTGGTATTAGAAGTATTGAGATATCATATCTCATGCTATAGGAAGGGTCTCAGGACTGGAATGGGAAGGAGTTGGATATCACATCTCATGCTAAAGGAAGGGTCTCAGGTTTGGTAGAAGCATTGAGATATCACATCTCATGCTATAGGAAGGGTCTCAGGATTGGAATGGGAAGGGCTTAGATATCACATATCATGCTATAGGGAGGGTCTCAGTTTTGATATTAGAAGCATTGAGATATCACATCTTATGCTATCGGAAGTGTCTCAGGATTGGAATGGGAAGGAGCTGGATATCACATCTCATGCTAAAGGAAGGGTCTCAGGTTTGGAACGGGAAGGAGTTGGATATCACATCTCATGTTATAGGAAGGGTCTCAGGTTTGGTATAAGCATTGAGATATCACATCTCTGCTATCGGAAGTGTCTCAGGATTGGAATGGGAAGGAGTTGGATATCCAATCTCATGCTATAGATAGGCTCTCAGGTTTGGAAAGGGAAGGAGTTGGATATCACATCTCATGCTATAGGAAGGGTCTCAGGATTGGAATGGGAAGTAGTTGGATATCACATCTCATGCTATAGGAAGGGTCTCAGGTTTGGTATAAGCATTGAGATATCACATCTCATGCTATAGGACGGGTCTCAGGATTGGAATGGAAGGAGTTGGATATCACATCTCATGCTATAGGAAGGGTCTCAGGATTGGAATGGGAAGTAGTTGGATATCACATCTCATGCTATAGGAAGGGTCTCAGGTTTGGTATTAGAAGCATTGAGATATCACATCTCATGCTATAGGAAGGGTCTCAGGATTGAAATGGGAAGGACTTGGATATCACATCTCATGCTATAGATAGGCTCTCAGGTTTGGAAAGGGAAGGAGTTGGATATCACATCTCATGCTATAGGAAGGGTCTCAGGATTGGAATTGGAAGTAGTTGGATATCACATCTCATGCTATAGGAAGGGTCTCAGGTTTTGTATAAGCATTGAGATATCACATCTCATGCTATAGGAAGGGTCTCAGGATTGGAATGGGAAGGAGTTGTATATGACATCTCATGCCGTAGGAAGGGTCTCAGGTTTGGTATAAGCATTGAGATATCACTTCTCATGCTATAGGAAGTGTCTCAGGATTGGAATGGGAAGGAGTTGGATATCACATCTCATGTTATAGGAAGGATCTCAGGTTTGGTATTAGAAGGATTGAGACATCACATCTCATGCTATAGGAAGGGTCTCAGGATTGGAATGGGAAGGAGTTGGATATCACATCTCATGCTAAATGGAGGGTCTCAGGTTTGGAAGGGGAAGGATTTGGATATTACATCTCGTGTTATAGGAATGATCTCAGGTTTGGTTTTGGAAGCATTGAGATATCACATCTCATGCTATCGGAAGGATCTCAGGTTTGGTGTTAGAAGCATTGAGATATCAAATCTCATGCTATAGGAAGGGTCTCAGGATTGGAATGGGAAGGAGTTGGATATCACATCTCATGCTATAGGAAGGGTCTCAGCATTGGAATGGGAAGGAGTTGTATATGACATCTCATGCCACGGGAAGGGTCTCAGGTTTGGTATAAGCATTGAGATATCACATCTCTGCTATCGGAAGGGTCTCAGGATTGGAATGGGAAGGAGAAGGATATCCCATCTTATGTTATAGGAAGGGTCTCAGGTTTGGTATTAGAAGCATTGAGATATCACATCTCATGCTATAGGAAGGGTCTCAGGATTGGAATGGGAAGGACTTGGATATCACATCTCATGCTATAGGGAGGGTCTCACGTTTGGAAAGGGAAGGAGTTGGATATCACATTTCATGTTAGAGGTAGGAATCAGGTTTGGTATTAGAGGCATTGAGATATCACATCTTATGCTATCAGAAGGGTCTCAGGATTGGAATGGGAAGGAGTTGGATATCACATCTCATGCTAAAGGGAGGGTCTCAGGTTTGGAAGGGGAAGGATTTGGATATCACATCTCATGTTATAGGAAGGATCTCACGTTTGGTATCAGAAGCATTGAGATATGACATCTCATGCTATTGGAAGGATCTCAGGTTTGGTATTAGAGGCATTGAGAAATCACATCTCATGCTAAAGGGAGGGTCTCAGGTTTGGAAGGGGAAGGATTTGGATATCACATCTCATGCTATAGGAAGGGTCTCAGGTTTGGAACGGGAAGGAGTTGGATATCCCATCTCATGTTATAGGACGGGTCTCAGGTTTGATATTAGAAGCATTGAGATATCACATCGCATGCTGTAGGAAGGGTCTCAGGTTTGGAATGGGAAGGATTTGGATATCACATCTCATGCTATAGGAAGGGTCTCAGGTTTGGAACGGGAAGGAGTTGGATATCACATCTCATGTTATAGGAAGAGTCTCAGGTTTGGTATAAGCATTGAGATATCACATCTCTGCTATCGGAGGTGTCTCAGGATTGGGATGGGAAGGAATTGGATATCACATCTCATGCTATAGGAAGGGTCTCAGGTTTGGAACGGGAAGGAGTTGGATATCCCATCTCATGTTATAGGACGGGTCTCAGGTTTGATATTAGAAGCATTGGGATATCACATCGCATGCTGTAGGAAGGGTCTCAGGTTTGGAATGGGAAGGATTTGGATATCACATTTCATGTCATAGGAAGGATCTCAGGTTTGGTATTAGAAGCATTGATATATCACATCTCATGCTATAGGAATGGTCTCAGGATTGGAATGGGTAGGAGTTGGATATTACATTCTTGCTATAGGAAGGGTCTCATGTTTGGAATGGGAAGGAGTTGGATATCACATATGCTATAGGAAGTGTCTCATGTTTGGAACGGGAATGAGTTGGATATCACATCTCATGTTATAGGAAAGGTCTCAGGTTTGGTATAAGCATTGAGATATCACATCTCTGCTATCGGAAGTGTCTCAGGATTGGAATGGGAAGGAGTTGGATATCCAATCTCATGCTATAGATAGGCTCTCAGGTTTGGAAAGGGAAGGAGTTGGATATCACATCTCATGCTATAGGAAGGGTCTCAGGATTGGAATGGGAAGTAGTTGGATATCACATCTCATGCTATAGGAAGGGTCTCAGGTTTGGTATAAGCATTGAGATATCACATCTCATGCTATAGGACGGGTCTCAGGATTGGAATGGAAGGAGTTGGATATCACATCTCATGCTATAGGAAGGGTCTCAGGATTGGAATGGGAAGTAGTTGGATATCACATCTCATGCTATAGGAAGGGTCTCAGGTTTGGTATTAGAAGCATTGAGATATCACATCTCATGCTATAGGAAGGGTCTCAGGATTGAAATGGGAAGGACTTGGATATCACATCTCATGCTATAGATAGGCTCTCAGGTTTGGAAAGGGAAGGAGTTGGATATCACATCTCATGCTATAGGAAGGGTCTCAGGATTGGAATTGGAAGTAGTTGGATATCACATCTCATGCTATAGGAAGGGTCTCAGGTTTTGTATAAGCATTGAGATATCACATCTCATGCTATAGGAAGGGTCTCAGGATTGGAATGGGAAGGAGTTGTATATGACATCTCATGCCGTAGGAAGGGTCTCAGGTTTGGTATAAGCATTGAGATATCACTTCTCATGCTATAGGAAGTGTCTCAGGATTGGAATGGGAAGGAGTTGGATATCACATCTCATGTTATAGGAAGGATCTCAGGTTTGGTATTAGAAGGATTGAGACATCACATCTCATGCTATAGGAAGGGTCTCAGGATTGGAATGGGAAGGAGTTGGATATCACATCTCATGCTAAATGGAGGGTCTCAGGTTTGGAAGGGGAAGGATTTGGATATTACATCTCGTGTTATAGGAATGATCTCAGGTTTGGTATTAGAAGCATTGAGATATCACATCTCATGCTATCGGAAGGATCTCAGGTTTGGTGTTAGAAGCATTGAGATATCAAATCTCATGCTATAGGAAGGGTCTCAGGATTGGAATGGGAAGGAGTTGGATATCACATCTCATGCTATAGGAAGGGTCTCAGCATTGGAATGGGAAGGAGTTGTATATGACATCTCATGCCACGGGAAGGGTCTCAGGTTTGGTATAAGCATTGAGATATCACATCTCTGCTATCGGAAGGGTCTCAGGATTGGAATGGGAAGGAGTTGGATATCCCATCTTATGTTATAGGAAGGGTCTCAGGTTTGGTATTAGAAGCATTGAGATATCACATCTCATGCTATAGGAAGGGTCTCAGGATTGGAATGGGAAGGACTTGGATATCACATCTCATGCTATAGGGAGGGTCTCACGTTTGGAAAGGGAAGGAGTTGGATATCACATTTCATGTTAGAGGTAGGAATCAGGTTTGGTATTAGAGGCATTGAGATATCACATCTTATGCTATCAGAAGGGTCTCAGGATTGGAATGGGAAGGAGTTGGATATCACATCTCATGCTAAAGGGAGGGTCTCAGGTTTGGAAGGGGAAGGATTTGGATATCACATCTCATGTTATAGGAAGGATCTCACGTTTGGTATCAGAAGCATTGAGATATGACATCTCATGCTATTGGAAGGATCTCAGGTTTGGTATTAGAGGCATTGAGAAATCACATCTCATGCTAAAGGGAGGGTCTCAGGTTTGGAAGGGGAAGGATTTGGATATCACATCTCATGCTATAGGAAGGGTCTCAGGTTTGGAACGGGAAGGAGTTGGATATCCCATCTCATGTTATAGGACGGGTCTCAGGTTTGATATTAGAAGCATTGAGATATCACATCGCATGCTGTAGGAAGGGTCTCAGGTTTGGAATGGGAAGGATTTGGATATCACATCTCATGCTATAGGAAGGGTCTCAGGTTTGGAACGGGAAGGAGTTGGATATCACATCTCATGTTATAGGAAGAGTCTCAGGTTTGGTATAAGCATTGAGATATCACATCTCTGCTATCGGAGGTGTCTCAGGATTGGGATGGGAAGGAATTGGATATCACATCTCATGCTATAGGAAGGGTCTCAGGTTTGGAAGGGGAAGGAGTTGGATATCCCATCTCATGTTATAGGACGGGTCTCAGGTTTGATATTAGAAGCATTGGGATATCACATCGCATGCTGTAGGAAGGGTCTCAGGTTTGGAATGGGAAGGATTTGGATATCACATTTCATGTCATAGGAAGGATCTCAGGTTTGGTATTAGAAGCATTGATATATCACATCTCATGCTATAGGAATGGTCTCAGGATTGGAATGGGTAGGAGTTGGATATTACATTCTTGCTATAGGAAGGGTCTCATGTTTGGAATGGGAAGGAGTTGGATATCACATATGCTATAGGAAGTGTCTCATGTTTGGAACGGGAATGAGTTGGATATCACATCTCATGTTATAGGAAAGGTCTCAGGTTTGGTATAAGCATTGAGATATCACATCTCTGCTATCGGAAGTGGCTCAGGATTGGAATGGGAAGGAGTTGGATATCCCATCTCATGTTATAGGACGGGTCTCTGGTTTGGTATAAGCATTGAGTTATCACATCTCATGCTATAGGAAGGGTCTCAGGATTGGAATGGGAAGGATTTGGATATCACATCTCATGCTATAGGAAGGGTCTCAGGTTTGGTATACGCATGGAGATATCACTTCTCATGCTATAGGAAGGGTCTCAGGATTGGAATGGGAAGGAGTTGGATATCACATCTCATGCTATAGGAAGGGTCTCAGGTTTGGTATAAGCATGGAGATATCACTTCTCATGCTATAGGAAGGGTCTCAGGATTGGAATGGGAAGGAGTTGGATATCACATCTCATGTTATAGGAAGGATCTCAGGTTTGGTATTAGAAGCATTGAGACATCACATCTCATGCTATGGGAAGGGTATCAGGATTGGAATGGGAAGGAGTTGGATATCACATCTCATGCTATAGGAAGGGTCCCAGGTTTGGTATAAGCATTGAGATATCACATCTCATGCTATAGGAAGGGTCTCAGGATTGGAATGGGAAGGAGTTGTATATGACATCTCAGGCCATAGCAAGGGTCTCAGGTTTGGTATAAGCATTGAGATATCACATCTCTGCTATCGGAAGGATCTCAGGATTGGAATGGGAAGGAGTTGGATATCCCATCTCATGTTATAGGAAGGGTCTCAGGTTTGGTATTAGAAGCATTGAGATATCACATCTCATGCTATAGGAAGGGTCTCAGGATTGGAATGGGAAGGACTTGGATGTCACATCTCATGCTATAGGGAGGGTCTCAAGTTTGATATTAGAAGCATTGAGATAACAAATCTCATGATATCGGAAGGGTGTCAGGATTGGAATGGGAAGGAGTTGGATATCACATCTCATGATAAAGGAAGGGTCTAAGGTTTGGAAGGGGAAGGATTTGGATATCACATCTCATGTTATAGGACGGGTCTCAGGTTTGGTATTAGAAGCATTGAGATGTCAAGTCTCATGGTATAGGAAGGGTCTCAGAATTGGAATGGGAAGGAGTTGGATATCACATCTCAAGCTATAGGAAGGGTCTCAGGATTGGAATGGGAAGGAGTTTGATATCACATCTCATGCCATAGTATGGGTCTCAGGTTTGGTAGAAGCATTGGGATATCACATCTCATGCTATCGGAAGGGTATCAGGATTGGATTTGGAAGGAGTTGGATATCCCATCTCATGCTATCGGAAGGGTCTCAGGTTGGAATGGGAAGGAGTTGGATATCACATCTCATGTTATAGGAAGGATCTCAGGATTGGAATGGGAAGGAGTTGGATATCACATCTGATGTTATAGGAAGGATCTCATGTTTGGTATTAGAAGCATTGAGACATCACATCTCATGCTATGGGAAGGGTCTCAGGATTGGAATGGGAAGGAGTTGGATATCACATCTCATGCTATAGGTAGGCTCTCAGGATTTGAATGGGAAGGAGTTGGATATCACATCTGATGTTATAGGAAGGATCTCAGGTTTGGTATTAGAAGCATTGAGACATCACATCTCATGCTATGGGAAGGGTCTCAGGATTGGAATGGGAAGGAGTTGGATATCACATCTCATGCTATAGGAAGGGTCTCAGGTTTGGTATAAGCATTGAGATATCACATCTCATGCTATAGGAAGGGTCTCAGGATTGGAATGGGAAGGAGTTGGATATTACATCTCATGCTATAGGAAGGGTCTCAGGTTTGGTATAAGCATTGAGATATCACATCTCATGCTATAGGAAGGGTCTCAGGATTGGAATGGGAAGGAGTTGGATATCACATCTGATGTTATAGGAAGGATCTCAGGTTTGGTATTAGAAGAATTGAGACATCACATCTCATGCTATGGGAAGGGTCTCAGGATTGGAATGGGAAGGAGTTGGATATCACATCTCATGCTATAGGAAGGGTCTCAGGTTTGGTATAAGCATTGAGATATCACATCTAATGCTATAGGAAGGGTCTCAGGATTGGAATGGGAAGGAGTTGTATATGACATCTCAGGCCATAGCAAGGGTCTCGGGTTTGGTATAAGCATTGAGATATCACATCTCTGCTATCGGAAGGGTCTCAGGATTGGAATGGGAAGGAGTTGGATATCCCATCTCATGTTATAGGAAGGGTCTCAGGTTTGGTATTAGAAGCATTGAGATATCACACCTCATGCTATAGGAAGGGTCTCAGGTTTGGAATGGGAAGGACTTGGATGTCACATCTCATGCTATAGGGAGGGTCTCAAGTTTGATATTAGAAGCATTGAGATAACAAATCTCATGATATCGGAAGGGTGTCAGGATTGGAATGGGGAGGAGTTGGATATCACATCTCATGATAAAGGAAGGGTCTAAGGTTTGGAAGGGGAAGGATTTGGATATCACATCTCATGTTATAGGACGGGTCTCAGGTTTGGTATTAGAAGCATTGAGATATCAAGTCTCATGGTATAGGAAGGGTCTCAGAATTGGAATTGGAAGGAGTTGGATATCACATCTCAAGCTATAGGAAGGGTCTCAGGATTGGAATGGGAAGGAGTTTGATATCACATCTCATGCCATAGTATGGGTCTCAGGTTTGGTAGAAGCATTGGGATATCACATCTCATGCTATCGGAAGGGTGTCAGGATTGGATTTGGAAGGAGTTGGATATCCCATCTCATGCTATAGGAAGGGTCTCAGGATTGGAATGGGAAGGAGTTGGATATCACATCTCATGTTATAGGAAAGATATCAGGTTTGGTATTAGAAGCATTGAGACATCACATCTCATGTTATAGGAAAGGTCTCAGGATTGGAATGGGAAGAAGTTGGATATCACATCTCATGCTATAGGAAGGGTCTCAGGTTTGGTATAAGCATTGAGATATCACATCTCATGCTATAGGAAGGGTCTCAGGATTGGAATGGGAAGGAGTTGTATATGACATCTCATGCCATAGGAAGGGTCTCAGGTTTGGTATAAGCATTGAGATATCACATCTCATGCTATAGGAAGTGTCTCAGGATTGGAATTGGAAGGAGTTGGATATCCCATCTCATGTTATAGGACAGGTCTCAGGTTTTTTATTAGAATCATTGAGATATCATATTGCATGCTGTAGGAAGGGTCTAAGGATTGGAATGGGAAGGACTTGGATATCACATCTCATGCTATAGGTAGGCTCTCAGGTTTGGAAAGGGAAGGAGTTGGATATCACATTTCATGTTAGAGGAAGGATCTCAGGTTTGGTATTAGAGGCATTGAGATATCACATCTCATGCTATAGGAAGGGTCTCAGGATTGAAATGGGAAGGAGTTGGATATCACATCTCATGCTATAGGAAGGGTCTCAGGTTTGGTATAAGCATTGAGATATCACATCTGAAGCTATAGGAAGGGTCTCAGGATTGGAATGGGAAGGAGTTTGATATCACATCTCATGCCATAGTATGGGTCTCAGGTTTGGTAGAAGCATTGGGATATCACATCTCATGCTATCGGAAGGGTGTCAGGATTGGATTTGGAAGGAGTTGGATATCCCATCTCATGCTATAGGAAGGGTCTCAGGATTGGAATGGGAAGGAGTTGGATATCACATCTCATGTTATAGGAAAGATATCAGGTTTGGTATTAGAAGCATTGAGACATCACATCTCATGTTATAGGAAAGGTCTCAGGATTGGAATGGGAAGAAGTTGGATATCACATCTCATGCTATAGGAAGGGTCTCAGGTTTGGTATAAGCATTGAGATATCACATCTCATGCTATAGGAAGGGTCTCAGGATTGGAATGGGAAGGAGTTGTATATGACATCTCATGCCATAGGAAGGGTCTCAGGTTTGGTATAAGCATTGAGATATCACATCTCATGCTATAGGAAGTGTCTCAGGATTGGAATTGGAAGGAGTTGGATATCCCATCTCATGTTATAGGACAGGTCTCAGGTTTTTTATTAGAATCATTGAGATATTATATTGCATGCTGTAGGAAGGGTCTAAGGATTGGAATGGGAAGGACTTGGATATCACATCTCATGCTATAGGTAGGCTCTCAGGTTTGGAAAGGGAAGGAGTTGGATATCACATTTCATGTTAGAGGAAGGATCTCAGGTTTGGTATTAGAGGCATTGAGATATCACATCTCATGCTGTAGGAAGGGTCTCAGGATTGAAATGGGAAGGAGTTGGATATCACATCTCATGCTATAGGAAGGGTCTCAGGTTTGGTATAAGCATTGAGATATCACATCTCATGCTATAGGAAGGGTCTCAGGATTGGAATGGGAAGGAGTTGGATATCACATCTGATGTTATAGGAAGGATCTCAGGTTTGGTATTAGAAGCATTGAGACATCACATCTCATGCTATGGGAAGGGTCTCAGGATTGGAATGGGAAGGAGTTGGATATCACATCTCATGCTATAGGAAGGGTCTCAGGTTTGGTATAAGCATTGAGATATCACATCTCATGCTATAGGAAGGGTCTCAGGATTGCAATGGGAAGGAGTTGTATATGACATCTCATGCCATAGGAAGGGTCTCAGGTTTGGTATAAGCATTAAGATATCACATCTCTGCTATCGGAAGGGTCTCAGGATTGGAATGGGAAGGAGTTGGATATCCCATCTCATGTTATAGGAAGAGTTTCAGGTTTGGTATTAGAAGCATTGAGATATCACATCTCATGCTATAGGAAGTGTCTCAGGATTGGAATGGTAAGGAGTTTGATATCACATCTCATGCCATGTATGGGTCTCAGGTTTTGTAGAAGCATTGGGATATCACATCTCATGCTATCGGAAGGGTATCAGGATTGGATTTGGAAGGAGTTGGATATCCCATCTCATGCTATAGGAAGGGTCTCAGGTTGGAATGGGAAGGAGTTGGATATCACATCTGATGTTATAGGAAGGGTCTCAGGATTGGAATGGGAAGGACTTGGATATCACATCTCATGCTATAGGAAGGCTCTCAGGTTTGGATTTGGAAGGAGTTGGATATCCCATCTCATGCTATAGGAAGGGTCTCAGGATTGGAATGGGAAGGAGTTGGATATCACATCTCATGTTATAGGAAAGATATCAGGTTTGGTATTAGAAGCATTGAGACATCACATCTCATGTTATAGGAAAGGTCTCAGGATTGGAATGGGAAGAAGTTGGATATCACATCTCATGCTATAGGAAGGGTCTCAGGTTTGGTATAAGCATTGAGATATCACATCTCATGCTATAGGAAGGGTCTCAGGATTGGAATGGGAAGGAGTTGTATATGACATCTCATGCCATAGGAAGGGTCTCAGGTTTGGTATAAGCATTGAGATATCACATCTCATGCTATAGGAAGTGTCTCAGGATTGGAATTGGAAGGAGTTGGATATCCCATCTCATGTTATAGGACAGGTCTCAGGTTTTTTATTAGAATCATTGAGATATCATATTGCATGCTGTAGGAAGGGTCTAAGGATTGGAATGGGAAGGACTTGGATATCACATCTCATGCTATAGGTAGGCTCTCAGGTTTGGAAAGGGAAGGAGTTGGATATCACATTTCATGTTAGAGGAAGGATCTCAGGTTTGGTATTAGAGGCATTGAGATATCACATCTCATGCTATAGGAAGGGTCTCAGGATTGAAATGGGAAGGAGTTGGATATCACATCTCATGCTATAGGAAGGGTCTCAGGTTTGGTATAAGCATTGAGATATCACATCTGAAGCTATAGGAAGGGTCTCAGGATTGGAATGGGAAGGAGTTTGATATCACATCTCATGCCATAGTATGGGTCTCAGGTTTGGTAGAAGCATTGGGATATCACATCTCATGCTATCGGAAGGGTGTCAGGATTGGATTTGGAAGGAGTTGGATATCCCATCTCATGCTATAGGAAGGGTCTCAGGATTGGAATGGGAAGGAGTTGGATATCACATCTCATGTTATAGGAAAGATATCAGGTTTGGTATTAGAAGCATTGAGACATCACATCTCATGTTATAGGAAAGGTCTCAGGATTGGAATGGGAAGAAGTTGGATATCACATCTCATGCTATAGGAAGGGTCTCAGGTTTGGTATAAGCATTGAGATATCACATCTCATGCTATAGGAAGGGTCTCAGGATTGGAATGGGAAGGAGTTGTATATGACATCTCATGCCATAGGAAGGGTCTCAGGTTTGGTATAAGCATTGAGATATCACATCTCATGCTATAGGAAGTGTCTCAGGATTGGAATTGGAAGGAGTTGGATATCCCATCTCATGTTATAGGACAGGTCTCAGGTTTTTTATTAGAATCATTGAGATATTATATTGCATGCTGTAGGAAGGGTCTAAGGATTGGAATGGGAAGGACTTGGATATCACATCTCATGCTATAGGTAGGCTCTCAGGTTTGGAAAGGGAAGGAGTTGGATATCACATTTCATGTTAGAGGAAGGATCTCAGGTTTGGTATTAGAGGCATTGAGATATCACATCTCATGCTATAGGAAGGGTCTCAGGATTGAAATGGGAAGGAGTTGGATATCACATCTCATGCTATAGGAAGGGTCTCAGGTTTGGTATAAGCATTGAGATATCACATCTCATGCTATAGGAAGGGTCCCAGGATTGGAATGGGAAGGAGTTGGATATCACATCTGATGTTATAGGAAGGATCTCAGGTTTGGTATTAGAAGCATTGAGACATCACATCTCATGCTATGGGAAGGGTCTCAGGATTGGAATGGGAAGGAGTTGGATATCACATCTCATGCTATAGGAAGGGTCTCAGGTTTGGTATAAGCATTGAGATATCACATCTCATGCTATAGGAAGGGTCTCAGGATTGCAATGGGAAGGAGTTGTATATGACATCTCATGCCATAGGAAGGGTCTCAGGTTTGGTATAAGCATTAAGATATCACATCTCTGCTATCGGAAGGGTCTCAGGATTGGAATGGGAAGGAGTTGGATATCCCATCTCATGTTATAGGAAGAGTTTCAGGTTTGGTATTAGAAGCATTGAGATATCACATCTCATGCTATAGGAAGTGTCTCAGGATTGGAATGGTAAGGAGTTTGATATCACATCTCATGCCATGTATGGGTCTCAGGTTTTGTAGAAGCATTGGGATATCACATCTCATGCTATCGGAAGGGTATCAGGATTGGATTTGGAAGGAGTTGGATATCCCATCTCATGCTATAGGAAGGGTCTCAGGTTGGAATGGGAAGGAGTTGGATATCACATCTGATGTTATAGGAAGGGTCTCAGGATTGGAATGGGAAGGACTTGGATATCACATCTCATGCTATAGGAAGGCTCTCAGGTTTGGAAGGGGAAGGAGTTGGATATCACATCTCATGTTAGAGGTAGGATCTCAGGTTTGGTAAAGAGGCATTGAGATATCACATCTCATGCTATAGGAAGGGTCTCAGGATTGGAATGGGAAGGAGTTGGATATCACATCTCATGTTATAGGAAAGATCTCAGGTTTGGTATTAGAAGCATTGAGACATCACATCTCATGTTATAGGAAGGGTCTCAGGATTGGAATGGGAAGGACTTGGATATCACATCTCATGCTATAGGAAGGCTCTCAGGTTTGGAAGGGGAAGGAGTTGGATATCACATTTCATGTTAGAGGTAGGATCTCAGGTTTGGTAAAGAGGCATTGAGATAACACATCTCATTCTATCGGAAGGGTCTCAGGATTGGAATGGGAAGGAGTTGGATATCACATCTCATGCTATAGGAAGGGTCTCAGGTTTGGAACTGGAAGGAGTTGGATATCCCATCTCATGTTATAGGACGGGTCTCAGGTTTGGTATTAGAAGCATTGAGATATCACATCGCATGCTGTAGGAAGGGTCTCAGGATTGGAATGGGAAGGAGTTGGATATTACATTCTTGCTATAGGAAGGGTCTCATGTTTGGAATGGGAAGGAGTTGGATATCACATATGCTATAGGAAGGGTCTCAGGTTTGGAACGGGAAGGAGTTGGATATCACATCTCATGCTATAGGAAGGGTCTCAGGTTTGGTATAAGCATTGAGATATCACATCTCTGCTATCGGAAGTGTCTCAGGATTGGAATGGGAAGGAGTTGGATATCCCATCTCATGTTATAGGACGGGTCTCAGGTTTGTTATTAGAATCATTGAGATATCATATTGCATGCTGTAGGAAGGGTCTAAGGATTGGAATGGGAAGGACTTGGATATCACATCTCATGCTATAGGTAGGCTCTCGGGTTTGGAAAGGGAAGGAGTTGGATATCACATTTCATGTTAGAGGAAGGATCTCAGGTTTGGTATTAGAGGCATTGAGATATCACATCTCATGCTATAGGAAGTGTCTCAGGATTGGAATGGGAAGGAGTTGGATATCACATCTCATGCTATAGGAAGGGTCTCAGGTTTGGTATAAGCATTGAGATATTACATCTCATGCTATAGGAAGGGTCTCAGGATTGGAATGGGAAGGAGTTGGATATCACATCTGATGTTATAGGAAGGATCTCAGGTCTGGTATTAGAAGCATTGAGACATCACATCTCATGCTATGGGAAGGGTCTCAGGATTGGAATGGGAAGGAGTTGTATATGACATCTCATGCCATAGGAAGGGTCTCAGGTTTGGTATAAGCATTGAGATATCACATCTCTGCTATCGGAAGGGTCTCAGGATTGGAATGGGAAGGAGTTGGATATCCCATCTCATGTTATAGGAAGAGTCTCAGGTTTGGTATTAGAAGCATTGAGACATCACATCTCATGCAATGGGAAGGGTCTCAGGATTGGAATGGGAAGGAGTTGTATATGACATCTCATGCCATAGGAAGGGTCTCAGGTTTGGTATAAGCATTGAGATATCACATCTCATGCTATGGGAAGTGTCTCAGGATTGGAATGGGAAGGAGTTTGATATCACATCTCATGCCATGTATGGGTCTCAGGTTTTTGTAGAAGCATTGGGATATCACATCTCATGCTATCGGAAGGGTATCAGGATTGGATTTGGAAGGAGTTGGATATCCAATCTCATGCTATAGGAAGGGTCTCAGGTTGGAATGGGAAGGAGTTGGATATCACATCTGATGTTATAGGAAGGGTCTCAGGATTGGAATGGGAAGGACTTGGATATCACATCTCATGCTATAGGAAGGCTCTCAGGTTTGGAAGGGGAAGGAGTTGGATATCACATTTCATGTTAGAGGTAGGATATCAGGTTTTGTAAAGAGGCTTTGAGATATCACATCTCATGCTATAGGAAGGGTCTCAGGATTGGAATGGGAAGGAGTTGGATATCACATCTCATGTTATAGGAAAGATCTCAGGTTTGGTATTAGAAGCATTGAGACATCACATCTCATGTTATAGGAAGGGTCTCAGGATTGGAATGGTAAGAAGTTGGATATCACATCTCATGCTATAGGAAGGGTCTCAGGTTTGGTATAAGCATTGAGATATCACATCTCATGCTATAGGAAGGGTCTCAGGATTGGAATGGGAAGGAGTTGTATATGACATCTCATGCCATAGGAAGGGTCTCAGGTTTGGTATAAGCATTGAGATATCACATCTCATGCTATAGGAAGGGTCTCAGGATTGGAATGGGAAGGACTTGGATATCACATCTCATGCTATAGGCAGGGTCTCAGGTTTGGAAAGGGAAGGAGTTTGATATCACATTTCATGTTAGAGGTAGGATCTCAGGTTTGGTATTAGAGGCATTGAGATATCACATCTCATGCTATCAGAAGGGTCTCAGGATTGGAATGGGAAGGAGTTGGATATCACATCTCATGCTAAAGGGAGGGTCTCAGGTTTGGAAGGGGAAGGATTTGGATATCACATCTCATGTTATAGGAAGGATCTCAGGTTTGGTATTAGAAGCATTGAGATATCACATCTCATGCTATCGGAAGTATCTCAGGTTTGGTATTAGAGGCATTGATATATCACATCTCATGCTATCATAAGGGTCTCAGGATTGGAATGGGAAGGAGTTGGATATCACATCTCATGCTAAAGGGAGGGTCTCAGGTTTGGAAGGGGAAGGATTTGGATATCACATTACATGTTATAAGAAGGATCTCAGGTTTGGTATTAGAAGCATTGAGATAACACATCTCATGCTATCGGAAGGGTCTCAGGATTGGAATGGGAAGGAGTTGGATATCACATCTCATGCTATAGGAAGGGTCTCAGGTTTGGAACGGGAAGGAGTTGGATATCACATCTCATGTTATAGGAAGAGTCTCAGGTTTGGTATAAGCATTGAGATATCACATCTCTGCAATCGGAAGTGTCTCAGGATTGGGATGGGAAGGAGTTGGATATCACATCTCATGCTATAGGAAGGGTCTCAGGTTTGGAACGGGAAGGAGTTGGATATCCCATCTCATGTTATAGGACGGGTCTCAGGTTTGGTATTAGAAGCATTGAGATATCACATCGCATGCTGTAGGAAGGGTCTCAGGATTGGAATGGGAAGGAATTGGATATTACATTCTTGCTATAGGAAGGGTCTCATGTTTGGAATGGGAAGGAGTTGGATATCACATATGCTATAGGAAGGGTCTCAGGTTTGGAACGGGAAGGAGTTGGATATCATATCTCATGCTATAGGAAGGGTCTCAGGTTTAGTATAAGCATTGAGATATCACATCTCTGCTATCGGAAGTGTCTCAGGATTGGAATGGGAAGGAGTTGGATATCCCATCGCATGTTATAGGACGGGTCTCAGGTTTGTTATTAGAATCATTGAGATATCATATTGCATGCTATGGGAAGGGTCTCAGGATTGGAATGGGACGTTTGATATCACATTTCATGTTAGAGGAAGGATCTCAGGTTTGGTATTAGAGGCATTGAGATATCACATCTCATGCTATAGGAAGGGTCTCAGGATTGGAATGGGAAGGAGTTGGATATCACATCTCATGCTATAGGAAGGGTCTCAGGTTTGGAAGGGGAAGGATTTGGATATCACATTACATGTTATAAGAAGGATCTCAGGTTTGGTATTAGAAGCATTGAGATAACACATCTCATGCTATCGGAAGGGTCTCAGGTTTGGTATAAGCATTGAGATATCACATCTCTGCTATCGGAAGGGTCTCAGGATTGGAATGGGAAGGAGTTGGATATCCCATCTCATGTTATAGGAAGAGTCTCAGGTTTGGTATTAGAAGCATTGAGACATCACATCTCATGCTATGGGAAGGGTCTCAGGATTGGAATGGGAAGGAGTTGTATATGACATTTCATGCCATAGGAAGGGTCTCAGGTTTGGTATAAGCATTGAGATATCACATCTCATGCTATAGGAAGTGTCTCTGGATTGGAATGGGAAGGAGTTTGATATCACATCCCATGCCATGTATGATTCTCAGGTTTTTGTAGAAGCATTGGGATATCACATCTCATGCTATCGGAAGGGTATCAGGATTGGATTTGGAAGGAGTTGGATATCCCATCTCATGCTATAGGAAGGGTCTCAGGTTGGAATGGGAAGGAGTTGGATATCACATCTGATGTTATAGGAAGGGTCTCAGGATTGGAATGGGAAGGACTTGGATATCACATCTCATGCTATAGGAAGGCTCTCAGGTTTGGAAGGGGAAGGAGTTGGATATCACATTTCATGTTAGAGGTAGGATAGCAGGTTTGGTAAAGAGGCATTGAGATATCACATCTCATGCTATAGGAAGGGTCTCAGGATTGGAATGGGAAGGAGTTGGATATCACATCTCATGTTATAGGAAAGATCTCAGGTTTGGTATTAGAAGCATTGAGACATCACATCTCATGTTATAGGAAGGGTCTCAGGATTGGAATGGTAAGAAGTTGGATATCACATCTCATGCTATAGGAAGGGTCTCAGGTTTGGTATAAGCATTGAGATATCACATCTCATGCAATAGGAAGGGTCTCAGGATTGGAATGGGAAGGAGTTGTATATGACATCTCATGCCATAGGAAGGGTCTCAGGTTTGGTATAAGCATTGAGATATCACATCTCATGCTATAGGAAGGGTCTCGGGATTGGAATGGGAAGGACTTGGATATCACATCTCATGCTATAGGCAGGGTCTCAGGTTTGGAAAGGGAAGGAGTTTGATATCACATTTCATGTTAGAGGTAGGATCTCAGGTTTGGTATTAGAGGCATTGAGATATCACATCTCATGCTATCAGAAGGGTCTCAGGATTGGAATGGGAAGGAGTTGGATATCACATCTCATGCTAAAGGGAGGGTCTCAGGTTTGGAAGGGGAAGGATTTGGATATCACATCTCATGTTATAGGAAGGATCTCAGGTTTGGTATTAGAAGCATTGAGATATCACATCTCATGCTATCGGAAGTATCTCAGGTTTGGTATTAGAGGCATTGATATATCACATCTCATGCTATCGGAAGGGTCTCAGGATTGGAATGGGAAGGAGTTGGATATCACATCTCATGCTATAGGAAGGGTCTCAGGTTTGGAACGGGAAGGAGTTGGATATCACATCTCATGTTATAGGAAGAGTCTCAGGTTTGGTATAAGCATTGAGATATCACATCTCTGCAATCGGAAGTGTCTCAGGATTGGGATGGGAAGGAGTTGGATATCACATCTCATGCTATAGGAAGGGTCTCAGGTTTGGAACGGGAAGGAGTTGGATATCCCATCTCATGTTATAGGACGGGTCTCAGGTTTGGTATTAGAAGCATTGAGATATCACATCGCATGCTGTAGGAAGGGTCTCAGGATTGGAATGGGAAGGAATTGGATATTACATTCTTGCTATAGGAAGGGTCTCATGTTTGGAATGGGAAGGAGTTGGATATCACATATGCTATAGGAAGGGTCTCAGGTTTGGAACGCGAAGGAGTTGGATATCACATCTCATGCTATAGGAAGGGTCTCAGGTTTAGTATAAGCATTGAGATATCACATCTCTGCTATCGAAAGTGTCTCAGGATTGGAATGGGAAGGAGTTGGATATCCCATCTCATGTTATAGGACGGGTCTCAGGTTTGTTATTAGAATCATTGAGATATCAGATTGCATGCTATGGGAAGGGTCTCAGGATTGGAATGGGAAGTTTGATATCACATTTCATGTTAGAGGAAGGATCTCAGGTTTGGTATTAGAGGCATTGAGATATCACATCTCATGCTATAGGAAGGGTCTCAGGATTGGAATGGGAAGGAGTTGGATATCACATCTGATGTTATAGGAAGGATCTCAGGTTTGTTATTAGAAGCATTGAGACATCACATCTCATGCTATGGGAAGGGTCTCAGGATTGCAATGGGAAGGAGTTGGATATCACATCTCATGCTATAGGAAGGGTCTCAGGTTTGGTATAAGCATTGAGATATCACATCTCATGCTATAGGAAGGGTCTCAGGATTGGAATGGGGAGGAGTTGTATATGACATCTCATGCCATAGGAAGGGTCTCAGGTTTGGTAGAAGCATTGGGATATCACATCTCATGCTATCGGAAGGGTATCAGGATTGGATTTGGAAGGGGTTGGATATCCCATCTCATGCTATAGGAAGGGTCTCAGGTTGGAATGGGAAGGAGTTGGATATCACATCTCATGTTATAGGAAGGGTCTCAGGATTGGAATGGGAAGGACTTGGATATCATATCTCATGCTATGGGAAGGCTCTCAGGTTTGATAGGGGAAGGAGTTGGATATCACATTTCATGTTAGAGGAAGGATCTCAGGTTTGGTATTAGAGGCATTGAGATATCACATCTCATGCTATAGGAAGGGTCTCAGGATTGGAATGGGAAGGAGTTGGATATCACATCTCAAGCTATAGGAAGGGTCTCAGGTTTGGTATAAGCATTGAGATATCACATCTCATGCTATAGGAAGGGTCTCAGGATTGGAATGGGAAGGAGTTGGATATCACATCTCATGTTATAGGAAAGATCTCAGGTTTGGTATTAGAAGCACTGAGACATTACATCTCATGTTATAGGAAGGGTCTCAGGATTGGAATGGGAAGAAGTTGGATATCACATCTCATGCAATAGGAAGGGTCTCAGGTTTGGTATAAGCATTGAGATATCACATCTCATGCTATAGGAAGGGTCTTAGTATTGAAATGGGAAAGAGTCGGATATCACATCTCATGCTAAAGGGAGGGTCTCAGGTTTGGAAGTGGAAGGATTTGGATATCACATCTCATGTTATAGGAAGGATCTCAGGCTTGGTATTAGAAGCATTGAGATATCACATCTCATGCTATAGGAAGGGTCTCAGGATTGGAATGGGAAGGAGTTGGATATCACATCTCAACCTATAGGAAGGGTCTCAGGATTGGAATGGGAAGGAGTTAGATATCACATCTCATGCTATAGGAAGGGTCTCAGGTTTGGTATAAGCATTGAGATATCACATCTCATGCTATAGGAAGGGTCTCAGGATTGGAATGGGAAGGAGTTGTATATGACATCTCAGGCCATAGCAAGGGTCTCAGGTTTGGTATAAGCATTGAGATATCACATCTCTGCTATCGGAAGGATCTCAGGATTGGAATGGGAAGGAGTTGGATATCCCATCTCATGTTATAGGAAGGGTCTCAGGTTTGGTATTAGAAGCATTGAGATATCACATCTCATGCTATAGGAAGGGTCTCAGGATTGGAATGGGAAGGACTTGGATGTCACATCTCATGCTATAGGGAGGGTCTCAAGTTTGATATTAGAAGCATTGAGATAACAAATCTCATGATATCGGAAGGGTGTCAGGATTGGAATGGGAAGGAGTTGGATATCACATCTCATGATAAAGGAAGGGTCTAAGGTTTGGAAGGGGAAGGATTTGGATATCACATCTCATGTTATAGGACGGGTCTCAGGTTTGGTATTAGAAGCATTGAGATGTCAAGTCTCATGGTATAGGAAGGGTCTCAGAATTGGAATGGGAAGGAGTTGGATATCACATCTCAAGCTATAGGAAGGGTCTCAGGATTGGAATGGGAAGGAGTTTGATATCACATCTCATGCCATAGTATGGGTCTCAGGTTTGGTAGAAGCATTGGGATATCACATCTCATGCTATCGGAAGGGTATCAGGATTGGATTTGGAAGGAGTTGGATATCCCATCTCATGCTATAGGAAGGGTCTCAGGTTGGAATGGGAAGGAGTTGGATATCACATCTCATGTTATAGGAAGGATCTCAGGATTGGAATGGGAAGGAGTTGGATATCACATCTGATGTTATAGGAAGGATCTCATGTTTGGTATTAGAAGCATTGAGACATCACATCTCATGCTATGGGAAGGGTCTCAGGATTGGAATGGGAAGGAGTTGGATATCACATCTCATGCTATAGGTAGGCTCTCAGGATTTGAATGGGAAGGAGTTGGATATCACATCTGATGTTATAGGAAGGATCTCAGGTTTGGTATTAGAAGCATTGAGACATCACATCTCATGCTATGGGAAGGGTCTCAGGATTGGAATGGGAAGGAGTTGGATATCACATCTCATGCTATAGGAAGGGTCTCAGGTTTGGTATAAGCATTGAGATATCACATCTCATGCTATAGGAAGGGTCTCAGGATTGGAATGGGAAGGAGTTGGATATTACATCTCATGCTATAGGAAGGGTCTCAGGTTTGGTATAAGCATTGAGATATCACATCTCATGCTATAGGAAGGGTCTCAGGATTGGAATGGGAAGGAGTTGGATATCACATCTGATGTTATAGGAAGGATCTCAGGTTTGGTATTAGAAGAATTGAGACATCACATCTCATGCTATGGGAAGGGTCTCAGGATTGGAATGGGAAGGAGTTGGATATCACATCTCATGCTATAGGAAGGGTCTCAGGTTTGGTATAAGCATTGAGATATCACATCTAATGCTATAGGAAGGGTCTCAGGATTGGAATGGGAAGGAGTTGTATATGACATCTCAGGCCATAGCAAGGGTCTCGGGTTTGGTATAAGCATTGAGATATCACATCTCTGCTATCGGAAGGGTCTCAGGATTGGAATGGGAAGGAGTTGGATATCCCATCTCATGTTATAGGAAGGGTCTCAGGTTTGGTATTAGAAGCATTGAGATATCACACCTCATGCTATAGGAAGGGTCTCAGGTTTGGAATGGGAAGGACTTGGATGTCACATCTCATGCTATAGGGAGGGTCTCAAGTTTGATATTAGAAGCATTGAGATAACAAATCTCATGATATCGGAAGGGTGTCAGGATTGGAATGGGGAGGAGTTGGATATCACATCTCATGATAAAGGAAGGGTCTAAGGTTTGGAAGGGGAAGGATTTGGATATCACATCTCATGTTATAGGACGGGTCTCAGGTTTGGTATTAGAAGCATTGAGATATCAAGTCTCATGGTATAGGAAGGGTCTCAGAATTGGAATTGGAAGGAGTTGGATATCACATCTCAAGCTATAGGAAGGGTCTCAGGATTGGAATGGGAAGGAGTTTGATATCACATCTCATGCCATAGTATGGGTCTCAGGTTTGGTAGAAGCATTGGGATATCACATCTCATGCTATCGGAAGGGTGTCAGGATTGGATTTGGAAGGAGTTGGATATCCCATCTCATGCTATAGGAAGGGTCTCAGGATTGGAATGGGAAGGAGTTGGATATCACATCTCATGTTATAGGAAAGATATCAGGTTTGGTATTAGAAGCATTGAGACATCACATCTCATGTTATAGGAAAGGTCTCAGGATTGGAATGGGAAGAAGTTGGATATCACATCTCATGCTATAGGAAGGGTCTCAGGTTTGGTATAAGCATTGAGATATCACATCTCATGCTATAGGAAGGGTCTCAGGATTGGAATGGGAAGGAGTTGTATATGACATCTCATGCCATAGGAAGGGTCTCAGGTTTGGTATAAGCATTGAGATATCACATCTCATGCTATAGGAAGTGTCTCAGGATTGGAATTGGAAGGAGTTGGATATCCCATCTCATGTTATAGGACAGGTCTCAGGTTTTTTATTAGAATCATTGAGATATCATATTGCATGCTGTAGGAAGGGTCTAAGGATTGGAATGGGAAGGACTTGGATATCACATCTCATGCTATAGGTAGGCTCTCAGGTTTGGAAAGGGAAGGAGTTGGATATCACATTTCATGTTAGAGGAAGGATCTCAGGTTTGGTATTAGAGGCATTGAGATATCACATCTCATGCTATAGGAAGGGTCTCAGGATTGAAATGGGAAGGAGTTGGATATCACATCTCATGCTATAGGAAGGGTCTCAGGTTTGGTATAAGCATTGAGATATCACATCTCAAGCTATAGGAAGGGTCTCAGGATTGGAATGGGAAGGAGTTTGATATCACATCTCATGCCATAGTATGGGTCTCAGGTTTGGTAGAAGCATTGGGATATCACATCTCATGCTATCGGAAGGGTGTCAGGATTGGATATGGAAGGAGTTGGATATCCCATCTCATGCTATAGGAAGGGTCTCAGGATTGGAATGGGAAGGAGTTGGATATCACATCTCATGTTATAGGAAAGATATCAGGTTTGGTATTAGAAGCATTGAGACATCACATCTCATGTTATAGGAAAGGTCTCAGGATTGGAATGGGAAGAAGTTGGATATCACATCTCATGCTATAGGAAGGGTCTCAGGTTTGGTATAAGCATTGAGATATCACATCTCATGCTATAGGAAGGGTCTCAGGATTGGAATGGGAAGGAGTTGTATATGACATCTCATGCCATAGGAAGGGTCTCAGGTTTGGTATAAGCATTGAGATATCACATCTCATGCTATAGGAAGTGTCTCAGGATTGGAATTGGAAGGAGTTGGATATCCCATCTCATGTTATAGGACAGGTCTCAGGTTTTTTATTAGAATCATTGAGATATCATATTGCATGCTGTAGGAAGGGTCTAAGGATTGGAATGGGAAGGACTTGGATATCACATCTCATGCTATAGGTAGGCTCTCAGGTTTGGAAAGGGAAGGAGTTGGATATCACATTTCATGTTAGAGGAAGGATCTCAGGTTTGGTATTAGAGGCATTGAGATATCACATCTCATGCTATAGGAAGGGTCTCAGGATTGAAATGGGAAGGAGTTGGATATCACATCTCATGCTATAGGAAGGGTCTCAGGTTTGGTATAAGCATTGAGATATCACATCTCAAGCTATAGGAAGGGTCTCAGGATTGGAATGGGAAGGAGTTTGATATCACATCTCATGCCATAGTATGGGTCTCAGGTTTGGTAGAAGCATTGGGATATCACATCTCATGCTATCGGAAGGGTGTCAGGATTGGATTTGGAAGGAGTTGGATATCCCATCTCATGCTATAGGAAGGGTCTCAGGATTGGAATGGGAAGGAGTTGGATATCACATCTCATGTTATAGGAAAGATATCAGGTTTGGTATTAGAAGCATTGAGACATCACATCTCATGTTATAGGAAAGGTCTCAGGATTGGAATGGGAAGAAGTTGGATATCACATCTCATGCTATAGGAAGGGTCTCAGGTTTGGTATAAGCATTGAGATATCACATCTCATGCTATAGGAAGGGTCTCAGGATTGGAATGGGAAGGAGTTGTATATGACATCTCATGCCATAGGAAGGGTCTCAGGTTTGGTATAAGCATTGAGATATCACATCTCATGCTATAGGAAGTGTCTCAGGATTGGAATTGGAAGGAGTTGGATATCCCATCTCATGTTATAGGACAGGTCTCAGGTTTTTTATTAGAATCATTGAGATATCATATTGCATGCTGTAGGAAGGGTCTAAGGATTGGAATGGGAAGGACTTGGATATCACATCTCATGCTATAGGTAGGCTCTCAGGTTTGGAAAGGGAAGGAGTTGGATATCACATTTCATGTTAGAGGAAGGATCTCAGGTTTGGTATTAGAGGCATTGAGATATCACATCTCATGCTATAGGAAGGGTCTCAGGATTGAAATGGGAAGGAGTTGGATATCACATCTCATGCTATAGGAAGGGTCTCAGGTTTGGTATAAGCATTGAGATATCACATCTCATGCTATAGGAAGGGTCTCAGGATTGGAATGGGAAGGAGTTGGATATCACATCTGATGTTATAGGAAGGATCTCAGGTTTGGTATTAGAAGCATTGAGACATCACATCTCATGCTATGGGAAGGGTCTCAGGATTGGAATGGGAAGGAGTTGGATATCACATCTCATGCTATAGGAAGGGTCTCAGGTTTGGTATAAGCATTGAGATATCACATCTCATGCTATAGGAAGGGTCTCAGGATTGCAATGGGAAGGAGTTGTATATGACATCTCATGCCATAGGAAGGGTCTCAGGTTTGGTATAAGCATTAAGATATCACATCTCTGCTATCGGAAGGGTCTCAGGATTGGAATGGGAAGGAGTTGGATATCCCATCTCATGTTATAGGAAGAGTTTCAGGTTTGGTATTAGAAGCATTGAGATATCACATCTCATGCTATAGGAAGTGTCTCAGGATTGGAATGGTAAGGAGTTTGATATCACATCTCATGCCATGTATGGGTCTCAGGTTTTGTAGAAGCATTGGGATATCACATCTCATGCTATCGGAAGGGTATCAGGATTGGATTTGGAAGGAGTTGGATATCCCATCTCATGCTATAGGAAGGGTCTCAGGTTGGAATGGGAAGGAGTTGGATATCACATCTGATGTTATAGGAAGGGTCTCAGGATTGGAATGGGAAGGACTTGGATATCACATCTCATGCTATAGGAAGGCTCTCAGGTTTGGAAGGGGAAGGAGTTGGATATCACATCTCATGTTAGAGGTAGGATCTCAGGTTTGGTAAAGAGGCATTGAGATATCACATCTCATGCTATAGGAAGGGTCTCAGGATTGGAATGGGAAGGAGTTGGATATCACATCTCATGTTATAGGAAAGATCTCAGGTTTGGTATTAGAAGCATTGAGACATCACATCTCATGTTATAGGAAGGGTCTCAGGATTGGAATGGGAAGGACTTGGATATCACATCTCATGCTATTGGAAGGCTCTCAGGTTTGGAAGGGGAAGGAGTTGGATATCACATTTCATGTTAGAGGTAGGATCTCAGGTTTGGTAAAGAGGCATTGAGATAACACATCTCATTCTATCGGAAGGGTCTCAGGATTGGAATGGGAAGGAGTTGGATATCACATCTCATGCTATAGGAAGGGTCTCAGGTTTGGAACTGGAAGGAGTTGGATATCCCATCTCATGTTATAGGACGGGTCTCAGGTTTGGTATTAGAAGCATTGAGATATCACATCGCATGCTGTAGGAAGGGTCTCAGGATTGGAATGGGAAGGAGTTGGATATTACATTCTTGCTATAGGAAGGGTCTCATGTTTGGAATGGGAAGGAGTTGGATATCACATATGCTATAGGAAGGGTCTCAGGTTTGGAACGGGAAGGAGTTGGATATCACATCTCATGCTATAGGAAGGGTCTCAGGTTTGGTATAAGCATTGAGATATCACATCTCTGCTATCGGAAGTGTCTCAGGATTGGAATGGGAAGGAGTTGGATATCCCATCTCATGTTATAGGACGGGTCTCAGGTTTGTTATTAGAATCATTGAGATATCATATTGCATGCTGTAGGAAGGGTCTAAGGATTGGAATGGGAAGGACTTGGATATCACATCTCATGCTATAGGTAGGCTCTCGGGTTTGGAAAGGGAAGGAGTTGGATATCACATTTCATGTTAGAGGAAGGATCTCAGGTTTGGTATTAGAGGCATTGAGATATCACATCTCATGCTATAGGAAGTGTCTCAGGATTGGAATGGGAAGGAGTTGGATATCACATCTCATGCTATAGGAAGGGTCTCAGGTTTGGTATAAGCATTGAGATATTACATCTCATGCTATAGGAAGGGTCTCAGGATTGGAATGGGAAGGAGTTGGATATCACATCTGATGTTATAGGAAGGAACTCAGGTCTGGTATTAGAAGCATTGAGACATCACATCTCATGCTATGGGAAGGGTCTCAGGATTGGAATGGGAAGGAGTTGTATATGACATCTCATGCCATAGGAAGGGTCTCAGGTTTGGTATAAGCATTGAGATATCACATCTCTGCTATCGGAAGGGTCTCAGGATTGGAATGGGAAGGAGTTGGATATCCCATCTCATGTTATAGGAAGAGTCTCAGGTTTGGTATTAGAAGCATTGAGACATCACATCTCATGCAATGGGAAGGGTCTCAGGATTGGAATGGGAAGGAGTTGTATATGACATCTCATGCCATAGGAAGGGTCTCAGGTTTGGTATAAGCATTGAGATATCACATCTCATGCTATGGGAAGTGTCTCAGGATTGGAATGGGAAGGAGTTTGATATCACATCTCATGCCATGTATGGGTCTCAGGTTTTTGTAGAAGCATTGGGATATCACATCTCATGCTATCGGAAGGGTATCAGGATTGGATTTGGAAGGAGTTGGATATCCAATCTCATGCTATAGGAAGGGTCTCAGGTTGGAATGGGAAGGAGTTGGATATCACATCTGATGTTATAGGAAGGGTCTCAGGATTGGAATGGGAAGGACTTGGATATCACATCTCATGCTATAGGAAGGCTCTCAGGTTTGGAAGGGGAAGGAGTTGGATATCACATTTCATGTTAGAGGTAGGATATCAGGTTTGGTAAAGAGGCATTGAGATATCACATCTCATGCTATAGGAAGGGTCTCAGGATTGGAATGGGAAGGAGTTGGATATCACATCTCATGTTATAGGAAAGATCTCAGGTTTGGTATTAGAAGCATTGAGACATCACATCTCATGTTATAGGAAGGGTCTCAGGATTGGAATGGTAAGAAGTTGGATATCACATCTCATGCTATAGGAAGGGTCTCAGGTTTGGTATAAGCATTGAGATATCACATCTCATGCTATAGGAAGGGTCTCAGGATTGGAATGGGAAGGAGTTGTATATGACATCTCGTGCCATAGGAAGGGTCTCAGGTTTGGTATAAGCATTGAGATATCACATCTCATGCTATAGGAAGGGTCTCAGGATTGGAATGGGAAGGACTTGGATATCACATCTCATGCTATAGGCAGGGTCTCAGGTTTGGAAAGGGAAGGAGTTTGATATCACATTTCATGTTAGAGGTAGGATCTCAGGTTTGGTATTAGAGGCATTGAGATATCACATCTCATGCTATCAGAAGGGTCTCAGGATTGGAATGGGAAGGAGTTGGATATCACATCTCATGCTAAAGGGAGGGTCTCAGGTTTGGAAGGGGAAGGATTTGGATATCACATCTCATGTTATAGGAAGGATCTCAGGTTTGGTATTAGAAGCATTGAGATATCACATCTCATGCTATCGGAAGTATCTCAGGTTTGGTATTAGAGGCATTGATATATCACATCTCATGCTATCATAAGGGTCTCAGGATTGGAATGGGAAGGAGTTGGATATCACATCTCATGCTAAAGGGAGGGTCTCAGGTTTGGAAGGGGAAGGATTTGGATATCACATTACATGTTATAAGAAGGATCTCAGGTTTGGTATTAGAAGCATTGAGATAACACATCTCATGCTATCGGAAGGGTCTCAGGATTGGAATGGGAAGGAGTTGGATATCACATCTCATGCTATAGGAAGGGTCTCAGGTTTGGAACGGGAAGGAGTTGGATATCACATCTCATGTTATAGGAAGAGTCTCAGGTTTGGTATAAGCATTGAGATATCACATCTCTGCAATCGGAAGTGTCTCAGGATTGGGATGGGAAGGAGTTGGATATCACATCTCATGCTATAGGAAGGGTCTCAGGTTTGGAACGGGAAGGAGTTGGATATCCCATCTCATGTTATAGGACGGGTCTCAGGTTTGGTATTAGAAGCATTGAGATATCACATCGCATGCTGTAGGAAGGGTCTCAGGATTGGAATGGGAAGGAATTGGATATTACATTCTTGCTATAGGAAGGGTCTCATGTTTGGAATGGGAAGGAGTTGGATATCACATATGCTATAGGAAGGGTCTCAGGTTTGGAACGGGAAGGAGTTGGATATCATATCTCATGCTATAGGAAGGGTCTCAGGTTTAGTATAAGCATTGAGATATCACATCTCTGCTATCGGAAGTGTCTCAGGATTGGAATGGGAAGGAGTTGGATATCCCATCGCATGTTATAGGACGGGTCTCAGGTTTGTTATTAGAATCATTGAGATATCATATTGCATGCTATGGGAAGGGTCTCAGGATTGGAATGGGAAGTTTGATATCACATTTCATGTTAGAGGAAGGATCTCAGGTTTGGTATTAGAGGCATTGAGATATCACATCTCATGCTATAGGAAGGGTCTCAGGATTGGAATGGGAAGGAGTTGGATATCACATCTCATGCTATAGGAAGGGTCTCAGGTTTGGAAGGGGAAGGATTTGGATATCACATTACATGTTATAAGAAGGATCTCAGGTTTGGTATTAGAAGCATTGAGATAACACATCTCATGCTATCGGAAGGGTCTCAGGTTTGGTATAAGCATTGAGATATCACATCTCTGCTATCGGAAGGGTCTCAGGATTGGAATGGGAAGGAGTTGGATATCCCATCTCATGTTAT
Organism: Ambystoma mexicanum; assembly: GCF_040938575.1. Classification (NCBI taxonomy): domain Eukaryota; kingdom Metazoa; phylum Chordata; class Amphibia; order Caudata; family Ambystomatidae; genus Ambystoma; species Ambystoma mexicanum. The sequence continues at coordinate 1,157,985,444 of NC_090934.1, forward strand.
AGGAAGATTCTCAGGTTTGGTATTAGAAGCATTGAGACATCACATCTCATGCTATGGGAAGGGTCTCAGGATTGGAATGGGAAGGAGTTGTATATGACATCTCATGCCATAGGAAGGGTCTCAGGTTTGGTATAAGCATTGAGATATCACATCTCATGCTATAGGAAGTGTCTCTGGATTGGAATGGGAAGGAGTTTGATATCACATCTCATGCCATGTATGGGTCTCAGGTTTTTGTAGAAGCATTGGGATATCACATCTCATGCTATCGGAAGGGTATCAGGATTGGATTTGGAAGGAGTTGGATATCCCATCTCATGCTATAGGAAGGGTCTCAGGTTGGAATGGGAAGGAGTTGGATATCACATCTGATGTTATAGGAAGGGTCTCAGGATTGGAATGGGAAGGACTTGGATATCACATCTCATGCTATAGGAAGGCTCTCAGGTTTGGAAGGGGAAGGAGTTGGATATCACATTTCATGTTAGAGGTAGGATAGCAGGTTTGGTAAAGAGGCATTGAGATATCACATCTCATGCTATAGGAAGGGTCTCAGGATTGGAATGGGAAGGAGTTGGATATCACATCTCATGTTATAGGAAAGATCTCAGGTTTGGTATTAGAAGCATTGAGACATCACATCTCATGTTATAGGAAGGGTCTCAGGATTGGAATGGTAAGAAGTTGGATATCACATCTCGTGCTATAGGAAGGGTCTCAGGTTTGGTATAAGCATTGAGATATCACATCTCATGCTATAGGAAGGGTCTCAGGATTGGAATGGGAAGGAGTTGTATATGACATCTCATGCCATAGGAAGGGTCTCAGGTTTGGTATAAGCATTGAGATATCACATCTCATGCTATAGGAAGGGTCTCGGGATTGGAATGGGAAGGACTTGGATATCACATCTCATGCTATAGGCAGGGTCTCAGGTTTGGAAAGGGAAGGAGTTTGATATCACATTTCATGTTAGAGGTAGGATCTCAGGTTTGGTATTAGAGGCATTGAGATATCACATCTCATGCTATCAGAAGGGTCTCAGGATTGGAATGGGAAGGAGTTGGATATCACATCTCATGCTAAAGGGAGGGTCTCAGGTTTGGAAGGGGAAGGATTTGGATATCACATCTCATGTTATAGGAAGGATCTCAGGTTTGGTATTAGAAGCATTGAGATATCACATCTCATGCTATCGGAAGTATCTCAGGTTTGGTATTAGAGGCATTGATATATCACATCTCATGCTATCATAAGGGTCTCAGGATTGGAATGGGAAGGAGTTGGATATCACATCTCATGCTAAAGGGAGGGTCTCAGGTTTGGAAGGGGAAGGATTTGGATATCACATTACATGTTATAAGAAGGATCTCAGGTTTGGTATTAGAAGCATTGAGATAACACATCTCATGCTATCGGAAGGGTCTCAGGATTGGAATGGGAAGGAGTTGGATATCACATCTCATGCTATAGGAAGGGTCTCAGGTTTGGAACGGGAAGGAGTTGGATATCACATCTCATGTTATAGGAAGAGTCTCAGGTTTGGTATAAGCATTGAGATATCACATCTCATGCTATAGGAAGGGTCTCAGGATTGGAATGGGAAGGAGTTGGATATTACATCTCATGCTATAGGAAGGGTCTCAGGTTTGGTATAAGCATTGAGATATCACATCTCATGCTATAGGAAGGGTCTCAGGATTGGAATGGGAAGGAGTTGGATATCACATCTGATGTTATAGGAAGGATCTCAGGTTTGGTATTAGAAGAATTGAGACATCACATCTCATGCTATGGGAAGGGTCTCAGGATTGGAATGGGAAGGAGTTGGATATCACATCTCATGCTATAGGAAGGGTCTCAGGTTTGGTATAAGCATTGAGATATCACATCTAATGCTATAGGAAGGGTCTCAGGATTGGAATGGGAAGGAGTTGTATATGACATCTCAGGCCATAGCAAGGGTCTCGGGTTTGGTATAAGCATTGAGATATCACATCTCTGCTATCGGAAGGGTCTCAGGATTGGAATGGGAAGGAGTTGGATATCCCATCTCATGTTATAGGAAGGGTCTCAGGTTTGGTATTAGAAGCATTGAGATATCACACCTCATGCTATAGGAAGGGTCTCAGGTTTGGAATGGGAAGGACTTGGATGTCACATCTCATGCTATAGGGAGGGTCTCAAGTTTGATATTAGAAGCATTGAGATAACAAATCTCATGATATCGGAAGGGTGTCAGGATTGGAATGGGGAGGAGTTGGATATCACATCTCATGATAAAGGAAGGGTCTAAGGTTTGGAAGGGGAAGGATTTGGATATCACATCTCATGTTATAGGACGGGTCTCAGGTTTGGTATTAGAAGCATTGAGATATCAAGTCTCATGGTATAGGAAGGGTCTCAGAATTGGAATTGGAAGGAGTTGGATATCACATCTCAAGCTATAGGAAGGGTCTCAGGATTGGAATGGGAAGGAGTTTGATATCACATCTCATGCCATAGTATGGGTCTCAGGTTTGGTAGAAGCATTGGGATATCACATCTCATGCTATCGGAAGGGTGTCAGGATTGGATTTGGAAGGAGTTGGATATCCCATCTCATGCTATAGGAAGGGTCTCAGGATTGGAATGGGAAGGAGTTGGATATCACATCTCATGTTATAGGAAAGATATCAGGTTTGGTATTAGAAGCATTGAGACATCACATCTCATGTTATAGGAAAGGTCTCAGGATTGGAATGGGAAGAAGTTGGATATCACATCTCATGCTATAGGAAGGGTCTCAGGTTTGGTATAAGCATTGAGATATCACATCTCATGCTATAGGAAGGGTCTCAGGATTGGAATGGGAAGGAGTTGTATATGACATCTCATGCCATAGGAAGGGTCTCAGGTTTGGTATAAGCATTGAGATATCACATCTCATGCTATAGGAAGTGTCTCAGGATTGGAATTGGAAGGAGTTGGATATCCCATCTCATGTTATAGGACAGGTCTCAGGTTTTTTATTAGAATCATTGAGATATCATATTGCATGCTGTAGGAAGGGTCTAAGGATTGGAATGGGAAGGACTTGGATATCACATCTCATGCTATAGGTAGGCTCTCAGGTTTGGAAAGGGAAGGAGTTGGATATCACATTTCATGTTAGAGGAAGGATCTCAGGTTTGGTATTAGAGGCATTGAGATATCACATCTCATGCTATAGGAAGGGTCTCAGGATTGAAATGGGAAGGAGTTGGATATCACATCTCATGCTATAGGAAGGGTCTCAGGTTTGGTATAAGCATTGAGATATCACATCTCAAGCTATAGGAAGGGTCTCAGGATTGGAATGGGAAGGAGTTTGATATCACATCTCATGCCATAGTATGGGTCTCAGGTTTGGTAGAAGCATTGGGATATCACATCTCATGCTATCGGAAGGGTGTCAGGATTGGATATGGAAGGAGTTGGATATCCCATCTCATGCTATAGGAAGGGTCTCAGGATTGGAATGGGAAGGAGTTGGATATCACATCTCATGTTATAGGAAAGATATCAGGTTTGGTATTAGAAGCATTGAGACATCACATCTCATGTTATAGGAAAGGTCTCAGGATTGGAATGGGAAGAAGTTGGATATCACATCTCATGCTATAGGAAGGGTCTCAGGTTTGGTATAAGCATTGAGATATCACATCTCATGCTATAGGAAGGGTCTCAGGATTGGAATGGGAAGGAGTTGTATATGACATCTCATGCCATAGGAAGGGTCTCAGGTTTGGTATAAGCATTGAGATATCACATCTCATGCTATAGGAAGTGTCTCAGGATTGGAATTGGAAGGAGTTGGATATCCCATCTCATGTTATAGGACAGGTCTCAGGTTTTTTATTAGAATCATTGAGATATCATATTGCATGCTGTAGGAAGGGTCTAAGGATTGGAATGGGAAGGACTTGGATATCACATCTCATGCTATAGGTAGGCTCTCAGGTTTGGAAAGGGAAGGAGTTGGATATCACATTTCATGTTAGAGGAAGGATCTCAGGTTTGGTTTTAGAGGCATTGAGATATCACATCTCATGCTATAGGAAGGGTCTCAGGATTGAAATGGGAAGGAGTTGGATATCACATCTCATGCTATAGGAAGGGTCTCAGGTTTGGTATAAGCATTGAGATATCACATCTCAAGCTATAGGAAGGGTCTCAGGATTGGAATGGGAAGGAGTTTGATATCACATCTCATGCCATAGTATGGGTCTCAGGTTTGGTAGAAGCATTGGGATATCACATCTCATGCTATCGGAAGGGTGTCAGGATTGGATTTGGAAGGAGTTGGATATCCCATCTCATGCTATAGGAAGGGTCTCAGGATTGGAATGGGAAGGAGTTGGATATCACATCTCATGTTATAGGAAAGATATCAGGTTTGGTATTAGAAGCATTGAGACATCACATCTCATGTTATAGGAAAGGTCTCAGGATTGGAATGGGAAGAAGTTGGATATCACATCTCATGCTATAGGAAGGGTCTCAGGTTTGGTATAAGCATTGAGATATCACATCTCATGCTATAGGAAGGGTCTCAGGATTGGAATGGGAAGGAGTTGTATATGACATCTCATGCCATAGGAAGGGTCTCAGGTTTGGTATAAGCATTGAGATATCACATCTCATGCTATAGGAAGTGTCTCAGGATTGGAATTGGAAGGAGTTGGATATCCCATCTCATGTTATAGGACAGGTCTCAGGTTTTTTATTAGAATCATTGAGATATCATATTGCATGCTGTAGGAAGGGTCTAAGGATTGGAATGGGAAGGACTTGGATATCACATCTCATGCTATAGGTAGGCTCTCAGGTTTGGAAAGGGAAGGAGTTGGATATCACATTTCATGTTAGAGGAAGGATCTCAGGTTTGGTATTAGAGGCATTGAGATATCACATCTCATGCTATAGGAAGGGTCTCAGGATTGAAATGGGAAGGAGTTGGATATCACATCTCATGCTATAGGAAGGGTCTCAGGTTTGGTATAAGCATTGAGATATCACATCTCATGCTATAGGAAGGGTCTCAGGATTGGAATGGGAAGGAGTTGGATATCACATCTGATGTTATAGGAAGGATCTCAGGTTTGGTATTAGAAGCATTGAGACATCACATCTCATGCTATGGGAAGGGTCTCAGGATTGGAATGGGAAGGAGTTGGATATCACATCTCATGCTATAGGAAGGGTCTCAGGTTTGGTATAAGCATTGAGATATCACATCTCATGCTATAGGAAGGGTCTCAGGATTGCAATGGGAAGGAGTTGTATATGACATCTCATGCCATAGGAAGGGTCTCAGGTTTGGTATAAGCATTAAGATATCACATCTCTGCTATCGGAAGGGTCTCAGGATTGGAATGGGAAGGAGTTGGATATCCCATCTCATGTTATAGGAAGAGTTTCAGGTTTGGTATTAGAAGCATTGAGATATCACATCTCATGCTATAGGAAGTGTCTCAGGATTGGAATGGTAAGGAGTTTGATATCACATCTCATGCCATGTATGGGTCTCAGGTTTTGTAGAAGCATTGGGATATCACATCTCATGCTATCGGAAGGGTATCAGGATTGGATTTGGAAGGAGTTGGATATCCCATCTCATGCTATAGGAAGGGTCTCAGGTTGGAATGGGAAGGAGTTGGATATCACATCTGATGTTATAGGAAGGGTCTCAGGATTGGAATGGGAAGGACTTGGATATCACATCTCATGCTATAGGAAGGCTCTCAGGTTTGGAAGGGGAAGGAGTTGGATATCACATCTCATGTTAGAGGTAGGATCTCAGGTTTGGTAAAGAGGCATTGAGATATCACATCTCATGCTATAGGAAGGGTCTCAGGATTGGAATGGGAAGGAGTTGGATATCACATCTCATGTTATAGGAAAGATCTCAGGTTTGGTATTAGAAGCATTGAGACATCACATCTCATGTTATAGGAAGGGTCTCAGGATTGGAATGGGAAGGACTTGGATATCACATCTCATGCTATTGGAAGGCTCTCAGGTTTGGAAGGGGAAGGAGTTGGATATCACATTTCATGTTAGAGGTAGGATCTCAGGTTTGGTAAAGAGGCATTGAGATAACACATCTCATTCTATCGGAAGGGTCTCAGGATTGGAATGGGAAGGAGTTGGATATCACATCTCATGCTATAGGAAGGGTCTCAGGTTTGGAACTGGAAGGAGTTGGATATCCCATCTCATGTTATAGGACGGGTCTCAGGTTTGGTATTAGAAGCATTGAGATATCACATCGCATGCTGTAGGAAGGGTCTCAGGATTGGAATGGGAAGGAGTTGGATATTACATTCTTGCTATAGGAAGGGTCTCATGTTTGGAATGGGAAGGAGTTGGATATCACATATGCTATAGGAAGGGTCTCAGGTTTGGAACGGGAAGGAGTTGGATATCACATCTCATGCTATAGGAAGGGTCTCAGGTTTGGTATAAGCATTGAGATATCACATCTCTGCTATCGGAAGTGTCTCAGGATTGGAATGGGAAGGAGTTGGATATCCCATCTCATGTTATAGGACGGGTCTCAGGTTTGTTATTAGAATCATTGAGATATCATATTGCATGCTGTAGGAAGGGTCTAAGGATTGGAATGGGAAGGACTTGGATATCACATCTCATGCTATAGGTAGGCTCTCGGGTTTGGAAAGGGAAGGAGTTGGATATCACATTTCATGTTAGAGGAAGGATCTCAGGTTTGGTATTAGAGGCATTGAGATATCACATCTCATGCTATAGGAAGTGTCTCAGGATTGGAATGGGAAGGAGTTGGATATCACATCTCATGCTATAGGAAGGGTCTCAGGTTTGGTATAAGCATTGAGATATTACATCTCATGCTATAGGAAGGGTCTCAGGATTGGAATGGGAAGGAGTTGGATATCACATCTGATGTTATAGGAAGGAACTCAGGTCTGGTATTAGAAGCATTGAGACATCACATCTCATGCTATGGGAAGGGTCTCAGGATTGGAATGGGAAGGAGTTGTATATGACATCTCATGCCATAGGAAGGGTCTCAGGTTTGGTATAAGCATTGAGATATCACATCTCTGCTATCGGAAGGGTCTCAGGATTGGAATGGGAAGGAGTTGGATATCCCATCTCATGTTATAGGAAGAGTCTCAGGTTTGGTATTAGAAGCATTGAGACATCACATCTCATGCAATGGGAAGGGTCTCAGGATTGGAATGGGAAGGAGTTGTATATGACATCTCATGCCATAGGAAGGGTCTCAGGTTTGGTATAAGCATTGAGATATCACATCTCATGCTATGGGAAGTGTCTCAGGATTGGAATGGGAAGGAGTTTGATATCACATCTCATGCCATGTATGGGTCTCAGGTTTTTGTAGAAGCATTGGGATATCACATCTCATGCTATCGGAAGGGTATCAGGATTGGATTTGGAAGGAGTTGGATATCCAATCTCATGCTATAGGAAGGGTCTCAGGTTGGAATGGGAAGGAGTTGGATATCACATCTGATGTTATAGGAAGGGTCTCAGGATTGGAATGGGAAGGACTTGGATATCACATCTCATGCTATAGGAAGGCTCTCAGGTTTGGAAGGGGAAGGAGTTGGATATCACATTTCATGTTAGAGGTAGGATATCAGGTTTGGTAAAGAGGCATTGAGATATCACATCTCATGCTATAGGAAGGGTCTCAGGATTGGAATGGGAAGGAGTTGTATATGACATCTCATGCCATAGGAAGGGTCTCAGGTTTGGTATAAGCATTGAGATATCACATCTCATGCTATAGGAAGTGTCTCTGGATTGGAATGGGAAGGAGTTTGATATCACATCTCATGCCATGTATGGGTCTCAGGTTTTTGTAGAAGCATTGGGATATCACATCTCATGCTATCGGAAGGGTATCAGGATTGGATTTGGAAGGAGTTGGATATCCCATCTCATGCTATAGGAAGGGTCTCAGGTTGGAATGGGAAGGAGTTGGATATCACATCTGATGTTATAGGAAGGGTCTCAGGATTGGAATGGGAAGGACTTGGATATCACATCTCATGCTATAGGAAGGCTCTCAGGTTTGGAAGGGGAAGGAGTTGGATATCACATTTCATGTTAGAGGTAGGATAGCAGGTTTGGTAAAGAGGCATTGAGATATCACATCTCATGCTATAGGAAGGGTCTCAGGATTGGAATGGGAAGGAGTTGGATATCACATCTCATGTTATAGGAAAGATCTCAGGTTTGGTATTAGAAGCATTGAGACATCACATCTCATGTTATAGGAAGGGTCTCAGGATTGGAATGGTAAGAAGTTGGATATCACATCTCGTGCTATAGGAAGGGTCTCAGGTTTGGTATAAGCATTGAGATATCACATCTCATGCTATAGGAAGGGTCTCAGGATTGGAATGGGAAGGAGTTGTATATGACATCTCATGCCATAGGAAGGGTCTCAGGTTTGGTATAAGCATTGAGATATCACATCTCATGCTATAGGAAGGGTCTCGGGATTGGAATGGGAAGGACTTGGATATCACATCTCATGCTATAGGCAGGGTCTCAGGTTTGGAAAGGGAAGGAGTTTGATATCACATTTCATGTTAGAGGTAGGATCTCAGGTTTGGTATTAGAGGCATTGAGATATCACATCTCATGCTATCAGAAGGGTCTCAGGATTGGAATGGGAAGGAGTTGGATATCACATCTCATGCTAAAGGGAGGGTCTCAGGTTTGGAAGGGGAAGGATTTGGATATCACATCTCATGTTATAGGAAGGATCTCAGGTTTGGTATTAGAAGCATTGAGATATCACATCTCATGCTATCGGAAGTATCTCAGGTTTGGTATTAGAGGCATTGATATATCACATCTCATGCTATCATAAGGGTCTCAGGATTGGAATGGGAAGGAGTTGGATATCACATCTCATGCTAAAGGGAGGGTCTCAGGTTTGGAAGGGGAAGGATTTGGATATCACATTACATGTTATAAGAAGGATCTCAGGTTTGGTATTAGAAGCATTGAGATAACACATCTCATGCTATCGGAAGGGTCTCAGGATTGGAATGGGAAGGAGTTGGATATCACATCTCATGCTATAGGAAGGGTCTCAGGTTTGGAACGGGAAGGAGTTGGATATCACATCTCATGTTATAGGAAGAGTCTCAGGTTTGGTATAAGCATTGAGATATCACATCTCATGCTATAGGAAGGGTCTCAGGATTGGAATGGGAAGGAGTTGGATATTACATCTCATGCTATAGGAAGGGTCTCAGGTTTGGTATAAGCATTGAGATATCACATCTCATGCTATAGGAAGGGTCTCAGGATTGGAATGGGAAGGAGTTGGATATCACATCTGATGTTATAGGAAGGATCTCAGGTTTGGTATTAGAAGAATTGAGACATCACATCTCATGCTATGGGAAGGGTCTCAGGATTGGAATGGGAAGGAGTTGGATATCACATCTCATGCTATAGGAAGGGTCTCAGGTTTGGTATAAGCATTGAGATATCACATCTAATGCTATAGGAAGGGTCTCAGGATTGGAATGGGAAGGAGTTGTATATGACATCTCAGGCCATAGCAAGGGTCTCGGGTTTGGTATAAGCATTGAGATATCACATCTCTGCTATCGGAAGGGTCTCAGGATTGGAATGGGAAGGAGTTGGATATCCCATCTCATGTTATAGGAAGGGTCTCAGGTTTGGTATTAGAAGCATTGAGATATCACACCTCATGCTATAGGAAGGGTCTCAGGTTTGGAATGGGAAGGACTTGGATGTCACATCTCATGCTATAGGGAGGGTCTCAAGTTTGATATTAGAAGCATTGAGATAACAAATCTCATGATATCGGAAGGGTGTCAGGATTGGAATGGGGAGGAGTTGGATATCACATCTCATGATAAAGGAAGGGTCTAAGGTTTGGAAGGGGAAGGATTTGGATATCACATCTCATGTTATAGGACGGGTCTCAGGTTTGGTATTAGAAGCATTGAGATATCAAGTCTCATGGTATAGGAAGGGTCTCAGAATTGGAATTGGAAGGAGTTGGATATCACATCTCAAGCTATAGGAAGGGTCTCAGGATTGGAATGGGAAGGAGTTTGATATCACATCTCATGCCATAGTATGGGTCTCAGGTTTGGTAGAAGCATTGGGATATCACATCTCATGCTATCGGAAGGGTGTCAGGATTGGATTTGGAAGGAGTTGGATATCCCATCTCATGCTATAGGAAGGGTCTCAGGATTGGAATGGGAAGGAGTTGGATATCACATCTCATGTTATAGGAAAGATATCAGGTTTGGTATTAGAAGCATTGAGACATCACATCTCATGTTATAGGAAAGGTCTCAGGATTGGAATGGGAAGAAGTTGGATATCACATCTCATGCTATAGGAAGGGTCTCAGGTTTGGTATAAGCATTGAGATATCACATCTCATGCTATAGGAAGGGTCTCAGGATTGGAATGGGAAGGAGTTGTATATGACATCTCATGCCATAGGAAGGGTCTCAGGTTTGGTATAAGCATTGAGATATCACATCTCATGCTATAGGAAGTGTCTCAGGATTGGAATTGGAAGGAGTTGGATATCCCATCTCATGTTATAGGACAGGTCTCAGGTTTTTTATTAGAATCATTGAGATATCATATTGCATGCTGTAGGAAGGGTCTAAGGATTGGAATGGGAAGGACTTGGATATCACATCTCATGCTATAGGTAGGCTCTCAGGTTTGGAAAGGGAAGGAGTTGGATATCACATTTCATGTTAGAGGAAGGATCTCAGGTTTGGTATTAGAGGCATTGAGATATCACATCTCATGCTATAGGAAGGGTCTCAGGATTGAAATGGGAAGGAGTTGGATATCACATCTCATGCTATAGGAAGGGTCTCAGGTTTGGTATAAGCATTGAGATATCACATCTCAAGCTATAGGAAGGGTCTCAGGATTGGAATGGGAAGGAGTTTGATATCACATCTCATGCCATAGTATGGGTCTCAGGTTTGGTAGAAGCATTGGGATATCACATCTCATGCTATCGGAAGGGTGTCAGGATTGGATATGGAAGGAGTTGGATATCCCATCTCATGCTATAGGAAGGGTCTCAGGATTGGAATGGGAAGGAGTTGGATATCACATCTCATGTTATAGGAAAGATATCAGGTTTGGTATTAGAAGCATTGAGACATCACATCTCATGTTATAGGAAAGGTCTCAGGATTGGAATGGGAAGAAGTTGGATATCACATCTCATGCTATAGGAAGGGTCTCAGGTTTGGTATAAGCATTGAGATATCACATCTCATGCTATAGGAAGGGTCTCAGGATTGGAATGGGAAGGAGTTGTATATGACATCTCATGCCATAGGAAGGGTCTCAGGTTTGGTATAAGCATTGAGATATCACATCTCATGCTATAGGAAGTGTCTCAGGATTGGAATTGGAAGGAGTTGGATATCCCATCTCATGTTATAGGACAGGTCTCAGGTTTTTTATTAGAATCATTGAGATATCATATTGCATGCTGTAGGAAGGGTCTAAGGATTGGAATGGGAAGGACTTGGATATCACATCTCATGCTATAGGTAGGCTCTCAGGTTTGGAAAGGGAAGGAGTTGGATATCACATTTCATGTTAGAGGAAGGATCTCAGGTTTGGTTTTAGAGGCATTGAGATATCACATCTCATGCTATAGGAAGGGTCTCAGGATTGAAATGGGAAGGAGTTGGATATCACATCTCATGCTATAGGAAGGGTCTCAGGTTTGGTATAAGCATTGAGATATCACATCTCAAGCTATAGGAAGGGTCTCAGGATTGGAATGGGAAGGAGTTTGATATCACATCTCATGCCATAGTATGGGTCTCAGGTTTGGTAGAAGCATTGGGATATCACATCTCCTGCTATCGGAAGGGTGTCAGGATTGGATTTGGAAGGAGTTGGATATCCCATCTCATGCTATAGGAAGGGTCTCAGGATTGGAATGGGAAGGAGTTGGATATCACATCTCATGTTATAGGAAAGATATCAGGTTTGGTATTAGAAGCATTGAGACATCACATCTCATGTTATAGGAAAGGTCTCAGGATTGGAATGGGAAGAAGTTGGATATCACATCTCATGCTATAGGAAGGGTCTCAGGTTTGGTATAAGCATTGAGATATCACATCTCATGCTATAGGAAGGGTCTCAGGATTGGAATGGGAAGGAGTTGTATATGACATCTCATGCCATAGGAAGGGTCTCAGGTTTGGTATAAGCATTGAGATATCACATCTCATGCTATAGGAAGTGTCTCAGGATTGGAATTGGAAGGAGTTGGATATCCCATCTCATGTTATAGGACAGGTCTCAGGTTTTTTATTAGAATCATTGAGATATCATATTGCATGCTGTAGGAAGGGTCTAAGGATTGGAATGGGAAGGACTTGGATATCACATCTCATGCTATAGGTAGGCTCTCAGGTTTGGAAAGGGAAGGAGTTGGATATCACATTTCATGTTAGAGGAAGGATCTCAGGTTTGGTATTAGAGGCATTGAGATATCACATCTCATGCTATAGGAAGGGTCTCAGGATTGAAATGGGAAGGAGTTGGATATCACATCTCATGCTATAGGAAGGGTCTCAGGTTTGGTATAAGCATTGAGATATCACATCTCATGCTATAGGAAGGGTCTCAGGATTGGAATGGGAAGGAGTTGGATATCACATCTGATGTTATAGGAAGGATCTCAGGTTTGGTATTAGAAGCATTGAGACATCACATCTCATGCTATGGGAAGGGTCTCAGGATTGGAATGGGAAGGAGTTGGATATCACATCTCATGCTATAGGAAGGGTCTCAGGTTTGGTATAAGCATTGAGATATCACATCTCATGCTATAGGAAGGGTCTCAGGATTGCAATGGGAAGGAGTTGTATATGACATCTCATGCCATAGGAAGGGTCTCAGGTTTGGTATAAGCATTAAGATATCACATCTCTGCTATCGGAAGGGTCTCAGGATTGGAATGGGAAGGAGTTGGATATCCCATCTCATGTTATAGGAAGAGTTTCAGGTTTGGTATTAGAAGCATTGAGATATCACATCTCATGCTATAGGAAGTGTCTCAGGATTGGAATGGTAAGGAGTTTGATATCACATCTCATGCCATGTATGGGTCTCAGGTTTTGTAGAAGCATTGGGATATCACATCTCATGCTATCGGAAGGGTATCAGGATTGGATTTGGAAGGAGTTGGATATCCCATCTCATGCTATAGGAAGGGTCTCAGGTTGGAATGGGAAGGAGTTGGATATCACATCTGATGTTATAGGAAGGGTCTCAGGATTGGAATGGGAAGGACTTGGATATCACATCTCATGCTATAGGAAGGCTCTCAGGTTTGGAAGGGGAAGGAGTTGGATATCACATCTCATGTTAGAGGTAGGATCTCAGGTTTGGTAAAGAGGCATTGAGATATCACATCTCATGCTATAGGAAGGGTCTCAGGATTGGAATGGGAAGGAGTTGGATATCACATCTCATGTTATAGGAAAGATCTCAGGTTTGGTATTAGAAGCATTGAGACATCACATCTCATGTTATAGGAAGGGTCTCAGGATTGGAATGGGAAGGACTTGGATATCACATCTCATGCTATTGGAAGGCTCTCAGGTTTGGAAGGGGAAGGAGTTGGATATCACATTTCATGTTAGAGGTAGGATCTCAGGTTTGGTAAAGAGGCATTGAGATAACACATCTCATTCTATCGGAAGGGTCTCAGGATTGGAATGGGAAGGAGTTGGATATCACATCTCATGCTATAGGAAGGGTCTCAGGTTTGGAACTGGAAGGAGTTGGATATCCCATCTCATGTTATAGGACGGGTCTCAGGTTTGGTATTAGAAGCATTGAGATATCACATCGCATGCTGTAGGAAGGGTCTCAGGATTGGAATGGGAAGGAGTTGGATATTACATTCTTGCTATAGGAAGGGTCTCATGTTTGGAATGGGAAGGAGTTGGATATCACATATGCTATAGGAAGGGTCTCAGGTTTGGAACGGGAAGGAGTTGGATATCACATCTCATGCTATAGGAAGGGTCTCAGGTTTGGTATAAGCATTGAGATATCACATCTCTGCTATCGGAAGTGTCTCAGGATTGGAATGGGAAGGAGTTGGATATCCCATCTCATGTTATAGGACGGGTCTCAGGTTTGTTATTAGAATCATTGAGATATCATATTGCATGCTGTAGGAAGGGTCTAAGGATTGGAATGGGAAGGACTTGGATATCACATCTCATGCTATAGGTAGGCTCTCGGGTTTGGAAAGGGAAGGAGTTGGATATCACATTTCATGTTAGAGGAAGGATCTCAGGTTTGGTATTAGAGGCATTGAGATATCACATCTCATGCTATAGGAAGTGTCTCAGGATTGGAATGGGAAGGAGTTGGATATCACATCTCATGCTATAGGAAGGGTCTCAGGTTTGGTATAAGCATTGAGATATTACATCTCATGCTATAGGAAGGGTCTCAGGATTGGAATGGGAAGGAGTTGGATATCACATCTGATGTTATAGGAAGGAACTCAGGTCTGGTATTAGAAGCATTGAGACATCACATCTCATGCTATGGGAAGGGTCTCAGGATTGGAATGGGAAGGAGTTGTATATGACATCTCATGCCATAGGAAGGGTCTCAGGTTTGGTATAAGCATTGAGATATCACATCTCTGCTATCGGAAGGGTCTCAGGATTGGAATGGGAAGGAGTTGGATATCCCATCTCATGTTATAGGAAGAGTCTCAGGTTTGGTATTAGAAGCATTGAGACATCACATCTCATGCAATGGGAAGGGTCTCAGGATTGGAATGGGAAGGAGTTGTATATGACATCTCATGCCATAGGAAGGGTCTCAGGTTTGGTATAAGCATTGAGATATCACATCTCATGCTATGGGAAGTGTCTCAGGATTGGAATGGGAAGGAGTTTGATATCACATCTCATGCCATGTATGGGTCTCAGGTTTTTGTAGAAGCATTGGGATATCACATCTCATGCTATCGGAAGGGTATCAGGATTGGATTTGGAAGGAGTTGGATATCCAATCTCATGCTATAGGAAGGGTCTCAGGTTGGAATGGGAAGGAGTTGGATATCACATCTGATGTTATAGGAAGGGTCTCAGGATTGGAATGGGAAGGACTTGGATATCACATCTCATGCTATAGGAAGGCTCTCAGGTTTGGAAGGGGAAGGAGTTGGATATCACATTTCATGTTAGAGGTAGGATATCAGGTTTGGTAAAGAGGCATTGAGATATCACATCTCATGCTATAGGAAGGGTCTCAGGATTGGAATGGGAAGGAGTTGGATATCACATCTCATGTTATAGGAAAGATCTCAGGTTTGGTATTAGAAGCATTGAGACATCACATCTCATGTTATAGGAAGGGTCTCAGGATTGGAATGGTAAGAAGTTGGATATCACATCTCATGCTATAGGAAGGGTCTCAGGTTTGGTATAAGCATTGAGATATCACATCTCATGCTATAGGAAGGGTCTCAGGATTGGAATGGGAAGGAGTTGTATATGACATCTCGTGCCATAGGAAGGGTCTCAGGTTTGGTATAAGCATTGAGATATCACATCTCATGCTATAGGAAGGGTCTCAGGATTGGAATGGGAAGGACTTGGATATCACATCTCATGCTATAGGCAGGGTCTCAGGTTTGGAAAGGGAAGGAGTTTGATATCACATTTCATGTTAGAGGTAGGATCTCAGGTTTGGTATTAGAGGCATTGAGATATCACATCTCATGCTATCAGAAGGGTCTCAGGATTGGAATGGGAAGGAGTTGGATATCACATCTCATGCTAAAGGGAGGGTCTCAGGTTTGGAAGGGGAAGGATTTGGATATCACATCTCATGTTATAGGAAGGATCTCAGGTTTGGTATTAGAAGCATTGAGATATCACATCTCATGCTATCGGAAGTATCTCAGGTTTGGTATTAGAGGCATTGATATATCACATCTCATGCTATCATAAGGGTCTCAGGATTGGAATGGGAAGGAGTTGGATATCACATCTCATGCTAAAGGGAGGGTCTCAGGTTTGGAAGGGGAAGGATTTGGATATCACATTACATGTTATAAGAAGGATCTCAGGTTTGGTATTAGAAGCATTGAGATAACACATCTCATGCTATCGGAAGGGTCTCAGGATTGGAATGGGAAGGAGTTGGATATCACATCTCATGCTATAGGAAGGGTCTCAGGTTTGGAACGGGAAGGAGTTGGATATCACATCTCATGTTATAGGAAGAGTCTCAGGTTTGGTATAAGCATTGAGATATCACATCTCTGCAATCGGAAGTGTCTCAGGATTGGGATGGGAAGGAGTTGGATATCACATCTCATGCTATAGGAAGGGTCTCAGGTTTGGAACGGGAAGGAGTTGGATATCCCATCTCATGTTATAGGACGGGTCTCAGGTTTGGTATTAGAAGCATTGAGATATCACATCGCATGCTGTAGGAAGGGTCTCAGGATTGGAATGGGAAGGAATTGGATATTACATTCTTGCTATAGGAAGGGTCTCATGTTTGGAATGGGAAGGAGTTGGATATCACATATGCTATAGGAAGGGTCTCAGGTTTGGAACGGGAAGGAGTTGGATATCATATCTCATGCTATAGGAAGGGTCTCAGGTTTAGTATAAGCATTGAGATATCACATCTCTGCTATCGGAAGTGTCTCAGGATTGGAATGGGAAGGAGTTGGATATCCCATCGCATGTTATAGGACGGGTCTCAGGTTTGTTATTAGAATCATTGAGATATCATATTGCATGCTATGGGAAGGGTCTCAGGATTGGAATGGGAAGTTTGATATCACATTTCATGTTAGAGGAAGGATCTCAGGTTTGGTATTAGAGGCATTGAGATATCACATCTCATGCTATAGGAAGGGTCTCAGGATTGGAATGGGAAGGAGTTGGATATCACATCTCATGCTATAGGAAGGGTCTCAGGTTTGGAAGGGGAAGGATTTGGATATCACATTACATGTTATAAGAAGGATCTCAGGTTTGGTATTAGAAGCATTGAGATAACACATCTCATGCTATCGGAAGGGTCTCAGGTTTGGTATAAGCATTGAGATATCACATCTCTGCTATCGGAAGGGTCTCAGGATTGGAATGGGAAGGAGTTGGATATCCCATCTCATGTTATAGGAAGATTCTCAGGTTTGGTATTAGAAGCATTGAGACATCACATCTCATGCTATGGGAAGGGTCTCAGGATTGGAATGGGAAGGAGTTGTATATGACATCTCATGCCATAGGAAGGGTCTCAGGTTTGGTATAAGCATTGAGATATCACATCTCATGCTATAGGAAGTGTCTCTGGATTGGAATGGGAAGGAGTTTGATATCACATCTCATGCCATGTATGGGTCTCAGGTTTTTGTAGAAGCATTGGGATATCACATCTCATGCTATCGGAAGGGTATCAGGATTGGATTTGGAAGGAGTTGGATATCCCATCTCATGCTATAGGAAGGGTCTCAGGTTGGAATGGGAAGGAGTTGGATATCACATCTGATGTTATAGGAAGGGTCTCAGGATTGGAATGGGAAGGACTTGGATATCACATCTCATGCTATAGGAAGGCTCTCAGGTTTGGAAGGGGAAGGAGTTGGATATCACATTTCATGTTAGAGGTAGGATAGCAGGTTTGGTAAAGAGGCATTGAGATATCACATCTCATGCTATAGGAAGGGTCTCAGGATTGGAATGGGAAGGAGTTGGATATCACATCTCATGTTATAGGAAAGATCTCAGGTTTGGTATTAGAAGCATTGAGACATCACATCTCATGTTATAGGAAGGGTCTCAGGATTGGAATGGTAAGAAGTTGGATATCACATCTCGTGCTATAGGAAGGGTCTCAGGTTTGGTATAAGCATTGAGATATCACATCTCATGCTATAGGAAGGGTCTCAGGATTGGAATGGGAAGGAGTTGTATATGACATCTCATGCCATAGGAAGGGTCTCAGGTTTGGTATAAGCATTGAGATATCACATCTCATGCTATAGGAAGGGTCTCGGGATTGGAATGGGAAGGACTTGGATATCACATCTCATGCTATAGGCAGGGTCTCAGGTTTGGAAAGGGAAGGAGTTTGATATCACATTTCATGTTAGAGGTAGGATCTCAGGTTTGGTATTAGAGGCATTGAGATATCACATCTCATGCTATCAGAAGGGTCTCAGGATTGGAATGGGAAGGAGTTGGATATCACATCTCATGCTAAAGGGAGGGTCTCAGGTTTGGAAGGGGAAGGATTTGGATATCACATCTCATGTTATAGGAAGGATCTCAGGTTTGGTATTAGAAGCATTGAGATATCACATCTCATGCTATCGGAAGTATCTCAGGTTTGGTATTAGAGGCATTGATATATCACATCTCATGCTATCATAAGGGTCTCAGGATTGGAATGGGAAGGAGTTGGATATCACATCTCATGCTAAAGGGAGGGTCTCAGGTTTGGAAGGGGAAGGATTTGGATATCACATTACATGTTATAAGAAGGATCTCAGGTTTGGTATTAGAAGCATTGAGATAACACATCTCATGCTATCGGAAGGGTCTCAGGATTGGAATGGGAAGGAGTTGGATATCACATCTCATGCTATAGGAAGGGTCTCAGGTTTGGAACGGGAAGGAGTTGGATATCACATCTCATGTTATAGGAAGAGTCTCAGGTTTGGTATAAGCATTGAGATATCACATCTCTGCAATCGGAAGTGTCTCAGGATTGGGATGGGAAGGAGTTGGATATCACATCTCATGCTATAGGAAGGGTCTCAGGTTTGGAACGGGAAGGAGTTGGATATCCCATCTCATGTTATAGGACGGGTCTCAGGTTTGGTATTAGAAGCATTGAGATATCACATCGCATGCTGTAGGAAGGGTCTCAGGATTGGAATGGGAAGGAATTGGATATTACATTCTTGCTATAGGAAGGGTCTCATGTTTGGAATGGGAAGGAGTTGGATATCACATATGCTATAGGAAGGGTCTCAGGTTTGGAACGCGAAGGAGTTGGATATCACATCTCATGCTATAGGAAGGGTCTCAGGTTTAGTATAAGCATTGAGATATCACATCTCTGCTATCGAAAGTGTCTCAGGATTGGAATGGGAAGGAGTTGGATATCCCATCTCATGTTATAGGATGGGTCTCAGGTTTGTTATTAGAATCATTGAGATATCATATTGCATGCTATGGGAAGGGTCTCAGGA
Source organism: Ambystoma mexicanum (assembly GCF_040938575.1). Classification (NCBI taxonomy): domain Eukaryota; kingdom Metazoa; phylum Chordata; class Amphibia; order Caudata; family Ambystomatidae; genus Ambystoma; species Ambystoma mexicanum. The sequence continues at coordinate 1,158,004,789 of NC_090934.1, forward strand.
TTGGAATGGGAAGTTTGATATCACATTTCATGTTAGAGGAAGGATCTCAGGTTTGGTATTAGAGGCATTGAGATATCACATCTCATGCTATAGGAAGGGTCTCAGGATTGGAATGGGAAGGAGTTGGATATCACATCTGATGTTATAGGAAGGATCTCAGGTTTGTTATTAGAAGCATTGAGACATCACATCTCATGCTATGGGAAGGGTCTCAGGATTGCAATGGGAAGGAGTTGGATATCACATCTCATGCTATAGGAAGGGTCTCAGGTTTGGTATAAGCATTGAGATATCACATCTCATGCTATAGGAAGGGTCTCAGGATTGGAATGGGGAGGAGTTGTATATGACATCTCATGCCATAGGAAGGGTCTCAGGTTTGGTAGAAGCATTGGGATATCACATCTCATGCTATCGGAAGGGTATCAGGATTGGATTTGGAAGGGGTTGGATATCCCATCTCATGCTATAGGAAGGGTCTAAGGTTGGAATGGGAAGGAGTTGGATATCACATCTCATGTTATAGGAAGGGTCTCAGGATTGGAATGGGAAGGACTTGGATATCATATCTCATGCTATGGGAAGGCTCTCAGGTTTGATAGGGGAAGGAGTTGGATATCACATTTCATGTTAGAGGAAGGATCTCAGGTTTGGTATTAGAGGCATTGAGATATCACATCTCATGCTATAGGAAGGGTCTCAGGATTGGAATGGGAAGGAGTTGGATATCACATCTCAAGCTATAGGAAGGGTCTCAGGTTTGGTATAAGCATTGAGATATCACATCTCATGCTATAGGAAGGGTCTCAGGATTGGAATGGGAAGGAGTTGGATATCACATCTCATGTTATAGGAAAGATCTCAGGTTTGGTATTAGAAGCACTGAGACATTACATCTCATGTTATAGGAAGGGTCTCAGGATTGGAATGGGAAGAAATTGGATATCACATCTCATGCAATAGGAAGGGTCTCAGGTTTGGTATAAGCATTGAGATATCACATCTCATGCTATAGGAAGGGTCTTAGTATTGAAATGGGAAGGAGTCGGATATCACATCTCATGCTAAAGGGAGGGTCTCAGGTTTGGAAGTGGAAGGATTTGGATATCACATCTCATGTTATAGGAAGGATCTCAGGCTTGGTATTAGAAGCATTGAGATATCACATCTCATGCTATAGGAAGGGTCTCAGGATTGGAATGGGAAGGAGTTGGATATCACATCTCAACCTATAGGAAGGGTCTCAGGATTGGAATGGGAAGGAGTTAGATATCACATCTCATGCTATAGGAAGGGTCTCAGGTTTGGTATTAGCATTGAGATATCCCATCTCATGCTATAGGAAGGGTCTCAGGTTTGGAATCGGAAGGAGTTGTATATGACATCTCATGCCATAGGAAGGGTCTCAGGTTTGGTATAAGCATTGAGATATCACATCTCTGCTATCGGAAGGGTCTCAGGATTGGAATGGGAAGGAGTTGGATATCCCATCTCGTTATAGGAAGGGTCTCAGGTTTGGTATTAGAAGCATTGAGAAATCACATCTCATGGTATAGGACGTCTCTCAGAATTGGAATGGGAAGGAGTTGGATATCACATCTCAAGCTATAGGAAGGGTCTCAGGATTGGAATGGGAAGGACATGGATATCACATCTCATGTTATAGGAAGGGTCTCAGGTTTGGTATTAGAAGCATTGAGATATCACATCTCATGCTATAGGAAGGGTCTCAGGATTGGAATGGGAAGGACTTGGATATCCCATCTCATGTTATAGGAAGGGTCTCAGGTTTGGTATTAGAAGCATTGAGATATCACATCTCATGCTATAGGAAGGGTCTCAGAATTGGAATGGGAAGGAGTTGGATATCACATCTCAAGCTATAGGAAGGGTCTCAGGATTGGAATGGGAAGGAGTTTGATATCACATCTCATGCCATAGTATGGGTCTCAGGTTTTGTAGAAGCATTGGGATATCACATCTCATGCTATCGGAAGGTTATCATGATTGGATTTGGAAGGAGTTGGATATCCCATCTCATGCTATAGGAAGGGTCTCAGTTTGGAATGGGAAGGAGTTGGATATCACATCTCATGTTATAGGAAGGGTCTCAGGATTGGAATGGGAAGGACTTGGATATCACATCTCATGCTATAGGAAGGCTCTCAGGTTTGGAAGGGGAAGGAGTTGGATATCACATTTCATGTTAGAGGTAGGATCTCAGGTTTGGTATTAGAGGCATTGAGATAACACATCTCATGCTATCAGAAGGATCTCAGGATCGGAATGGGAAGGAGTTGGATATCACATCTCAAGCTAAAGGGAGGGTCTCAGGTTTGGAAGGGGAAGGATTTGGATATCACATCTCATGTTATAGGAAGGATCTCAGGTTTGGTATTAGAAGCATTGAGATATCACATCTCATGCTATCGGAAGGATCTCAGGTTTGGTATTAGAGGCATTGAGATATCACATCTAATGCTATCAGAAGGGTCTCAGGATTGGAATGGGAAGGAGTCAGATATCACATCTCATGCTAAAGGGAGGGTCTCAGGTTTGGTATTAGAAGCATTGAGATATCACATCTCATGTTATAGGAAGGATCTCAGGTTTGGTATTAGAGGCATTGAGATATCACATCTCATGCTATCAGAAGGGTCTCAGGATTGGAATGAGAAGGAGTCGGATATCACATCTCATGCTAAAGGGAGGGTCTCAGGTTTGGAAGGGGAAGGATTTGGATATCACATCTCATGTTGTAGGAAGGATCTCAGGTTTGGTATTAGAAGCATTGAGATATCACATCTCATGCTATCGGAAGGATCTCAGGTTTGGTATTAGAGGCATTGAGATATTCCATCTCATGCTATCAGAAGGGTCTCGGGATAGGAATGGGAAGGAGTTGGATATCACATCTCATGCTAAAGGGAGGGTCTCGGGTTTGGAAGGGGAAGGATTTGGATATCACATCTCACGTTATAGGAAGGATCTCAGGTTTGGTATTAGCATTGAGATATCCCATCTCATGCTATAGGAAGGGTCTCAGGTTTGGAATCGGAAGGAGTTGTATATGACATCTCATACCATAGGAGGGGTCTCAGGTTTGGTATAAGCATTGAGATATCACATCTCTGCTATCGGAAGGGTCTCAGAATTGGAATGGGAAGGAGTTGGATATCCCATCTTGTTATAGGAAGGGTCTCAGGTTTAGTATTAGAAGCATTGAGATATCACATCTCATGATATAGGACGGGTCTCAGAATTGGAATGGGAAGGAGTTGGATATCACATCTCAAGCTATAAGAAGGGTCTCAGGATTGGAATGGGAAGGACTTGGATATCACATCTCATGTTATAGGAAGGGTCTCAGGTTTGGTATTAGAAGCATTGAGATATCACATCTCATGCTATAGGAAGGGTCTCAGGATTGGAATGGGAAGGACTTGGATATCACATCTCATGTTATAGGAAGGGTCTCAGGTTTGGTATTAGATGCATTGAGATATCAAATCTCATGCTATAGGAAGGGTCTCAGGATTGGAATGGGAAGGAGTTGTATATGACATCTCATGCCATAAGAAGGGTCTCAGGTTTGGTATAAGCATTGAGATATCACATCTCATGCTATAGGAAGTGTCTCTGGATTGGAATGGGAAGGAGTTTGATATCACATCTCATGCGTCTCAGGTTTTTGTAGAAGCATTGGGATATCACATCTCATGCTATCGGAAGGGTATCAGGATTGGATTTGGAAGGAGTTGGATATCCCATCTCATGCTATAGGAAGGGTCTCAGGTTGGAATGGGAAGGAGTTGGATATCACATCTGATGTTATAGGAAGGGTCTCAGGATTGGAATGGGAAGGACTTGGATATCACATCTCATGCTATAGGAAGGCTCTCAGGTTTGGAAGGGGAAGGAGTTGGATATCACATTTCATGTTAGAGGTAGGATATCAGGTTTGGTAAAGAGGCATTGAGATATCACATCTCATGCTATAGGAAGGGTCTCAGGATTGGAATGGGAAGGAGTTGGATATCACATCTCATGTTATAGGAAAGATCTCAGGTTTGGTATTAGAAGCATTGAGACATCACATCTCATGTTATAGGAAGGGTCTCAGGATTGGAATGGTAAGAAGTTGGATATCACATCTCATGCTATAGGAAGGGTCTCAGGTTTGGTATAAGCATTGAGATATCACATCTCATGCTATAGGAAGGGTCTCAGGATTGGAATGGGAAGGAGTTGTATATGACATCTCATGCCATAGGAAGGGTCTCAGGTTTGGTATAAGCATTGAGATATCACATCTCATGCTATAGGAAGGGTCTCAGGATTGGAATGGGAAGGACTTGGATATCACATCTCATGCTATAGGCAGGGTCTCAGGTTTGGAAAGGGAAGGAGTTTGATATCACATTTCATGTTAGAGGTAGGATCTCAGGTTTGGTATTAGAGGCATTGAGATATCACATCTCATGCTATCAGAAGGGTCTCAGGATTGGAATGGGAAGGAGTTGGATATCACATCTCATGCTAAAGGGAGGGTCTCAGGTTTGGAAGGGGAAGGATTTGGATATCACATCTCATGTTATAGGAAGGATCTCAGGTTTGGTATTAGAAGCATTGAGATATCACATCTCATGCTATCGGAAGTATCTCAGGTTTGGTATTAGAGGCATTGATATATCACATCTCATGCTATCATAAGGGTCTCAGGATTGGAATGGGAAGGAGTTGGATATCACATCTCATGCTAAAGGGAGGGTCTCAGGTTTGGAAGGGGAAGGATTTGGATATCACATTACATGTTATAAGAAGGATCTCAGGTTTGGTATTAGAAGCATTGAGATAACACATCTCATGCTATCGGAAGGGTCTCAGGATTGGAATGGGAAGGAGTTGGATATCACATCTCATGCTATAGGAAGGGTCTCAGGTTTGGAACGGGAAGGAGTTGGATATCACATCTCATGTTATAGGAAGAGTCTCAGGTTTGGTATAAGCATTGAGATATCACATCTCTGCAATCGGAAGTGTCTCAGGATTGGGATGGGAAGGAGTTGGATATCACATCTCATGCTATAGGAAGGGTCTCAGGTTTGGAACGGGAAGGAGTTGGATATCCCATCTCATGTTATAGGACGGGTCTCAGGTTTGGTATTAGAAGCATTGAGATATCACATCGCATGCTGTAGGAAGGGTCTCAGGATTGGAATGGGAAGGAATTGGATATTACATTCTTGCTATAGGAAGGGTCTCATGTTTGGAATGGGAAGGAGTTGGATATCACATATGCTATAGGAAGGGTCTCAGGTTTGGAACGGGAAGGAGTTGGATATCACATCTCATGCTATAGGAAGGGTCTCAGGTTTAGTATAAGCATTGAGATATCACATCTCTGCTATCGAAAGTGTCTCAGGATTGGAATGGGAAGGAGTTGGATATCCCATCTCATGTTATAGGACGGGTCTCAGGTTTGTTATTAGAATCATTGAGATATCATATTGCATGCTATGGGAAGGGTCTCAGGATTGGAATGGGAAGTTTGATATCACATTTCATGTTAGAGGAAGGATCTCAGGTTTGGTATTAGAGGCATTGAGATATCACATCTCATGCTATAGGAAGGGTCTCAGGATTGGAATGGGAAGGAGTTGGATATCACATCTGATGTTATAGGAAGGATCTCAGGTTTGGTATTAGAAGCATTGAGACATCACATCTCATGCTATGGGAAGGGTCTCAGGATTGCAATGGGAAGGAGTTGGATATCACATCTCATGCTATAGGAAGGGTCTCAGGATTGGAATGGGGAGGAGTTGTATATGACATCTCATGCCATAGGAAGGGTCTCAGGATTGGAATGGGAAGGACTTGGATATCATATCTCATGCTATGGGAAGGCTCTCAGGTTTGATAGGGGAAGGAGTTGGATATCACATTTCATGTTAGAGGAAGGATCTCAGGTTTGGTATTAGAGGCATTGAGATATCACATCTCATGCTATAGGAAGGGTCTCAGGATTGGAATGGGAAGGAGTTGGATATCACATCTCAAGCTATAGGAAGGGTCTCAGGTTTGGTAGAAGCATTGGGATATCACATCTCATGCTATCGGAAGGGTATCAGGATTGGATTTGGAAGGAGTTGGATATCCCATCTCATGCTATAGGAAGGGTCTCAGGTTGGAATGGGAAGGAGTTGGATATCACATCTCATGTTATAGGAAGGGTCTCAGGATTGGAATGGGAAGGACTTGGATATCATATCTCATGCTATGGGAAGGCTCTCAGGTTTGATAGGGGAAGGAGTTGGATATCACATTTCATGTTAGAGGAAGGATCTCAGGTTTGGTATTAGAGGCATTGAGATATCACATCTCATGCTATAGGAAGGGTCTCAGGATTGGAATGGGAAGGAGTTGGATATCACATCTCAAGCTATAGGAAGGGTCTCAGGTTTGGTATAAGCATTGAGATATCACATCTCATGCTATAGGAAGGGTCTCAGGATTGGAATGGGAAGGAGTTGGATATCACATCTCATGTTATAGGAAAGATCTCAGGTTTGGTATTAGAAGCACTGAGACATTACATCTCATGTTATAGGAAGGGTCTCAGGATTGGAATGGGAAGAAGTTGGATATCACATCTCATGCAATAGGAAGGGTCTCAGGTTTGGTATAAGCATTGAGATATCACATCTCATGCTATAGGAAGGGTCTTAGTATTGAAATGGGAAGGAGTCGGATATCACATCTCATGCTAAAGGGAGGGTCTCAGGTTTGGAAGTGGAAGGATTTGGATATCACATCTCATGTTATAGGAAGGATCTCAGGCTAGGTATTAGAAGCATTGAGATATCACATCTCTTGCTATAGGAAGGGTCTCAGGATTTGAATGGGAAGGAGTTGGATATCACATCTCAACCTATAGGAAGGGTCTCAGGATTGGAATGGGAAGGAGTTAGATATCACATCTCATGCTATAGGAAGGGTCTCAGGTTTGGTATTAGCATTGAGATATCCCATCTCATGCTATAGGAAGGGTCTCAGGTTTGGAATCGGAAGGAGTTGTATATGACATCTCATGCCATAGGAAGGGTCTCAGGTTTGGTATAAGCATTGAGATATCACATCTCTGCTATCGGAAGGGTCTCAGGATTGGAATGGGAAGGAGTTGGATATCCCATCTCGTTATAGGAAGGGTCTCAGGTTTGGTATTAGAAGCATTGAGAAATCACATCTCATGGTATAGGACGTCTCTCAGAATTGGAATGGGAAGGAGTTGGATATCACATCTCAAGCTATAGGAAGGGTCTCAGGATTGGAATGGGAAGGACATGGATATCACATCTCATGTTATAGGAAGGGTCTCAGGTTTGGTATTAGAAGCATTGAGATATCACATCTCATGCTATAGGAAGGCTCTCAGGATTGGAATGGGAAGGACTTGGATATCCCATCTCATGTTATAGGAAGGGTCTCAGGTTTGGTATTAGAAGCATTGAGATATCACATCTCATGCTATAGGAAGGGTCTCAGAATTGGAATGGGAAGGAGTTGGATATCACATCTCAAGCTATAGGAAGGGTCTCAGGATTGGAATGGGAAGGAGTTTGATATCACATCTCATGCCATAGTATGGGTCTCAGGTTTTGTAGAAGCATTGGGATATCACATCTCATGCTATCGGAAGGTTATCATGATTGGATTTGGAAGGAGTTGGATATCCCATCTCATGCTATAGGAAGGGTCTCAGTTTGGAATGGGAAGGAGTTGGATATCACATCTCATGTTATAGGAAGGGTCTCAGGATTGGAATGGGAAGGACTTGGATATCACATCTCATGCTATAGGAAGGCTCTCAGGTTTGGAAGGGGAAGGAGTTGGATATCACATTTCATGTTAGAGGTAGGATCTCAGGTTTGGTATTAGAGGCATTGAGATAACACATCTCATGCTATCAGAAGGATCTCAGGATCGGAATGGGAAGGAGTTGGATATCACATCTCAAGCTAAAGGGAGGGTCTCAGGTTTGGAAGGGGAAGGATTTGGATATCACATCTCATGTTATAGGAAGGATCTCAGGTTTGGTATTAGAAGCATTGAGATATCACATCTCATGCTATCGGAAGGATCTCAGGTTTGGTATTAGAGGCATTGAGATATCACATCTAATGCTATCAGAAGGGTCTCAGGATTGGAATGGGAAGGAGTCAGATATCACATCTCATGCTAAAGGGAGGGTCTCAGGTTTGGTATTAGAAGCATTGAGATATCACATCTCATGTTATAGGAAGGATCTCAGGTTTGGTATTAGAGGCATTGAGATATCACATCTCATGCTATCAGAAGGGTCTCAGGATTGGAATGAGAAGGAGTCGGATATCACATCTCATGCTAAAGGGAGTGTCTCAGGTTTGGAAGGGGAAGGATTTGGATATCACATCTCATGTTGTAGGAAGGATCTCAGGTTTGGTATTAGAAGCATTGAGATATCACATCTCATGCTATCGGAAGGATCTCAGGTTTGGTATTAGAGGCATTGAGATATTCCATCTCATGCTATCAGAAGGGTCTCGGGATAGGAATGGGAAGGAGTTGGATATCACATCTCATGCTAAAGGGAGGGTCTCGGGTTTGGAAGGGGAAGGATTTGGATATCACATCTCACGTTATAGGAAGGATCTCAGGTTTGGTATTAGCATTGAGATATCCCATCTCATGCTATAGGAAGGGTCTCAGGTTTGGAATCGGAAGGAGTTGTATATGACATCTCATACCATAGGAGGGGTCTCAGGTTTGGTATAAGCATTAAGATATCACATCTCTGCTATCGGAAGGGTCTCAGGATTGGAATGGGAAGGAGTTGGATATCCCATCTTTTTATAGGAAGGGTCTCAGGTTTAGTATTAGAAGCATTGAGATATCACATCTCATGGTATAGGACGGGTCTCAGAATTGGAATGGGAAGGAGTTGGATATCACATCTCAAGCTATAAGAAGGGTCTCAGGATTGGAATGGGAAGGACTTGGATATCACATCTCATGTTATAGGAAGGGTCTCAGGTTTGGTATTAGAAACATTGAGATATCACATCTCATGCTATAGGAAGGGTCTCAGGATTGGAATGGGAAGGACTTGGATATCACATCTCATGCTATAGGAAGGGTCTCAGGATTGGAATGGGAAGGACTTGGATATCACATCTCATGATAAAGGAAGGGTCTAAGGTTTGGAAGGGGAAGGATTTGGATATCACATCTCATGTTATAGGACCGGTCTCAGGTTTGGTTTTAGAAGCATTGAGATATCAAGTCTCAGGGTATAGGACGGGTCTCAGAATTGGAATGGGAAGGAGTTGGATATAACATCTCAATCTATAGGAAGGGTCTCAGGATTGGAATTGGAAGGAGTTTGATATCACATCTCATGCCATATATGGGTCTCAGGTTTTGTAGAAGCATTGGGATATCACATCTCATGCTATCGGAAGGGTATCAGGATTGGATTTGGAAGGAGTTGGATATCCCATCTCATGCTATAGGAAGGGTCTCAGGTTGGAATGGGAAGGAGTTGGATATCACATCTCATGTTATAGGAAGGGTCTCAGGATTGGAATTGGAAGGACTTGGATATCACATCTCATGCTATAGGAAGGCTCTCAGGTTTGGAAGGGGAAGGAGTTGGATATCACATTTCATGTTAGAGGTAGCATCTCAGGTTTGGTATTAGAGGCATTGAGATATCACATCTCATGCTATCAGAAGGGTCTCAGGATTGGAATGGGAATGAGTTGGATATCACATCTCATGCTAAAGGGAGGGTCTCAGCTTTGGAAGGGGAAGGATTTGGAGATCACATCTCATGTTATAGGAAGGATCTCAGGTTTGGTATTAGAAGCATTGAGATATCACATCTCATGCTATCGGAAGGATCTCAGGTTTGGTATTAGAAGCATTGAGATATCACATCTCATGCTATAGGAAGGGTCTCAGGATTGGAATGGGAAGGAGTTGGATATCACATCTCAAGCTATAGGAAGGGTATCAGGATTGGAATGGGAAGGAGTTGGATATCACATCTCATGCTATAGGAAGGGTCTCAGGTTTGGTATAAGCATTGAGCTATCCCATCTCATGCTATAGGAAGAGTCTCAGGTTTGGAATCGGAAGGAGTTGTATATGACATCTCATGCCATAGGAAGGGTCTCAGGTTTGGTATAAGCATTGAGATATCACATCTCTGCTATCGGAAGGGTCTCAGGATTGGAATGGGAAGGAGTTGGATATCCCATCTCGTTATAGGAAGGGTGTCAGGTTTGGTATTAGAAGCATTGAGATATCACATCTCATGGTATAGGACGGGTCTCAGAATTGGAATGGGAAGGAGTTGGATATCACATCTCAAGCTATAGGAAGGGTCTCAGGATTGGAATGGGAAGGACTTGGATATCACATCTCATGTTATAGGAAGGGTCTCAGGTTTGGTATTAGAAGCATTGAGATATCACATCTCATGCTGTAGGAAGGGTCTCAGAATTGGAATGGGAAGGAGTTGGATATCACATCTCAAGCTATAGGTAGGGTCTCAGGATTGGAATGGGAAGGAGTTTGATATCACATCGCATGCCATGTATGGGTCTCAGGTTTTGTAGAAGCATTGGGATATCACATCTCATGCTATCGGAAGGGTATCAGGATTGGATTTGGAAGGAGTTGGATATCTCATCTCATGCTATAGGAAGGGTCTCAGGTTGGAATGGGAAGGAGTTGGATATCACATCTCATGTTATAGGAAGGGTCTCAGGTTTGGTATTAGAAGCATTGAGATATCACATCTCATGCTATAGGAAGGGTCTCAGGATTGGAATGGGAAGGACTTGGATATCACATCTCATGTTATAGGAAGGGTCTCAGGTTTGGTATTAGAAGCATTGAGATATCACATCTCATGCTGTAGGAAGGGTCTCAGAATTGGAATGGGAAGGAGTTGGATATCACATCTCAAGCTATAGGTAGGGTCTCAGGATTGGAATGGGAAGGAGTTTGATATCACATCGCATGCCATGTATGGGTCTCAGGTTTTGTAGAAGCATTGGGATATCACATCTCATGCTATCGGAAGGGTATCAGGATTGGATTTGGAAGGAGTTGGATATCTCATCTCATGCTATAGGAAGGGTCTCAGGTTGGAATGGGAAGGAGTTGGATATCACATCTCATGTTATAGGAAGGGTCTCAGGATTGGAATGGGAAGGACTTGGATATCACATCTCATGCTATAGGAAGGCTCTCAGGTTTGGAAGGGGAAGGAGTTGGATATCACATTTCATGTTAGAGGTAGGATCTCAGGTTTGGTATTAGAGGCATTGAGATATCACATCTCATGCTATCAGAAGGATCTCAGGATTGGAATGGGAAGGAGTTGGATATCACATCTCATGCTAAAGGGAGGGTCTCAGGTTTTAAAGGGGAAGGATTTGGATATCACATCTCATGTTATAGGAAGGATCTCAGGTTTGGTATTAGAAGCATTGAGATATCACATCTCATGCTATCGGAAGGATCTCAGGTTTGGTATTAGAGGCATTGAGATATCACATCTCATGCTATCAGAAGGGTCCAGGATTGGAATGGGAAGGAGTCGGATATCACATCTCATGCTAAAGGGAGGGTCTCAGGTTTGGTATTAGAAGCATTGAGATATCACATCTCATGTTATAGGAAGAATCTCAGGTTTGGTATTAGAGGCATTGAGATATCACATCTCATGCTATCAGAAGGGTCTCAGGATTGGAATGGGAAGGAGTCGGATATCACATCTCATTCTAAAGGGAGGGTCTCGGGTTTGGTATTAGAAGCATTGAGATATCACATCTCATGTTATAAGAAGAATCTCAGGTTTGGTATTAGAGGCATTGAGATATCACATCTCATGCTATAGGAAGGGTCTCAGAATTGGAATGGGAAGGAGTTGGATATCACATCTCAAGCTATAGGAAGGGTCTCAGGATTGGAATGGGAAGGACTTGGATATCACATCTCATGTTATAGGAAGGGTCTCAGGTTTGGTATTAGAAGCATTGAGATATCACATCTCATGCTATAGGAAGGGTCTCAGGATTGGAATGGGAAGGACTTGGATATCTCATCTCATGATAAAGGAAGGGTCTAAGGTTTGGAAGGGGAAGGATTTGGATATCACATCTCATGTTATAGGACCGGTCTCAGGTTTGGTATTAGAAGCATTGAGATATCAAGTCTCATGGTATAGGACGGGTCTCAGAATTGGAATGGGAAGGAGTTGGATATCACATCTCAAGCTATAGGAAGGATCTCAGGATTGAAATGGGAAGGAGTTTGATATCACATCTCATGCCATGTATGGGTCTCAGGTTTTGTAGAAGCATTGGGATATCACATCTCATGCTATCGGAAGGGTATCAGGATTCGATTTGGAAGGAGTTGGATATCCCATCTCATGCTATAGGAAGGGTCTCAGGTTGGAATGGGAAGGAGTTGGATATCACATCTCATGTTATAGGAAGGGTCTCAGGATTGGAATGGGAAGGACTTGGATATCAAATCTCATGCTATAGGAAGGCTCTCAGGTTTGGAAGGGGAAGGAGTTGGATATCACATTTCATGTTAGAGGTAGGATCTCAGGTTTGGTATTAGAGGCATTGAGATATCACATCTCATGCTATCAGAAGGGTCTCAGGATTGTAATGGGAAGGAGTTGGATATCACATCTCATGCTAAAGGGAGGGTCTCAGCTTTGGAAGGGGAAGGATTTGGAGATCACATCTCATGTTATAGGAAGGATCTCAGGTTTGGTATTAGAAGCATTGAGATATCACATCTCATGCTATCGGAAGGATCTCAGGTTTGGTATTAGAGGCATTGAGATATCACATCTCATGCTATCAGAAGGTTCTCAGGATTGGAATGGGAAGGAGTCGGATATCACATCTCATGCTAAAGGGAGGGTCTCAGGTTTGGAAGTGGAAGGATTTGGATATCACATCTCATGTTATAGGAAGGATCTCAGGTTTGGTATTAGAAGCATTGAGATATCACATCTCATGCTATAGGAAGGGTCTCAGGATTGGAATGGGAAGGAGTTGGATATCACATCTCAAGCTATAGGAAGGGTCTCAGGATTGGAATGGGAAGGAGTTGGATATCACATCTCAAGCTATAGGAAGGGTCTCAGGATTGGAATGGGAAGGAGTTGGATATCACATCTCATGCTATAGCTAGGGTCTCAGGTTTGGTATAAGCATTGAGATATCCCATCTCATGCTATAGGAAGGGTCCAGGTTTGGAATCGGAAGGAGTTGTATATGACATCTCATGCCATAGGAAGGGTCTCAGGTTTGGTATAAGCATTGAGATATCACATCTCTGCTATCGGAAGGGTCTCAGGATTGGAATGGGAAGGAGTTGGATATCCCTTCTCGTTATAGGAAGGGTCTCAGGTTTGGTATTAGAAGCATTGAGATATCACATCTCATGGTATAGGACGGGTCTCAGAATTGTAATGGGAAGGAGTTGGATATCACATCTCAAGCTATAGGAAGGGTCTCAGGATTGGAATGGGAAGGACTTGGATACCACATCTCATGTTATAGGAAGGGTCTCAGGTTTGGTAATAGAAGCATTGAGATATCACATCTCATGCTAAAGGAAGGGTCTCAGGATTGGAATGGGAAGGACTTGGATATCACATCTCATGTTATAGGAAGGGTCTCAGGTTTGGTATTAGAAGCATTGAGATATCACATCTCATGCTATAGGAAGGGTCTCAGAATTGGAATGGGAAGGAGTTGGATATCACATCTCAAGCTATAGGAAGTGTCTCAGGATTGGAATGGGAAGGAGTTTGATATCACATCTCATGCCATGTATGGGTCTCAGGTTTTGTAGAAGCATTGGGATATCACATCTCATGCTATCGGAAGGGTATCAGGATTGGATTTGGAAGGAGTTGGATATCCCATCTCATGCTATAGGAAGGGTCTCAGGTTGGAATGGGAAGGAGTTGGATATCACATCTCATGTTATAGGAAGGGTCTCAGGATTGGAATGGGAAGGATTTGGATATCACATTTCATGTTAGTGGTAGGATCTCAGGTTTGGTATTAGAGGCATTGAGATATCACATTTCATGCTATCAGAAGGATCTCAGGATTGGAATGGGAAGGAGTTGGATATCACATCTCATGCTAAAGGGAGGGTCTCAGGTTTGGAAGGGGAAGGATTTGTTTATCACATCTCATGTTATAGGAAGGATCTCAGGTTTGGTATTAGAAGCATTGAGATATCACATCTCATGCTATCGGAAGGATCTCAGTTTTGGTATTAGAGGCATTGAGATATCACATCTCATGCTATCAGAAGGGTCTCAGGATTGGAATGGGAAGGAGTCGGATATCACATCTCATGCTAAAGGGAGGGTCTCAGGTTTGGTATTAGAAGCATTGAGATATCACATCTCATGTTATAGGAAGAATCTCAGGTTTGGTATTAGAGGCATTGAGATATCACATCTCATGCTATCAGAAGGGCCTCAGGATTGGAATGGGAAGGAGTCGGATATCCCATCTCATGCTAAAGGGAGGGTCTCAGGTTTGGTATTAGAAGCATTGAGATATCACATCTCATGTTATTAGAAGAATCTCAGGTTTGGTATTAGAGGCATTGAGATATCATATCTCATGCTATAGGAAGGGTCTCAGGATTTGAATGGGAAGGAGTCGGATATCACATCTCATGCTAAAGGGAGGGTCTCAGGTTTGGTATTAGAAGCATTGAGATATCACATCTCATGTTATAGGAAGAATCTCAGGTTTGGTATTAGAGGCATTGAGATATCATATCTCATGCTATAGGAAGGGTCTCAGGATTGGAATGGGAAGGAGTTGGATATCACATCTCATTCAATAGGAAGGATCTCAGGATTGGAATGGGAAGGATTTGGATGTCACATCTCTTGCTATAGGAAGGGTCTCAGGTTTTTTATTAGAAACATTGAGATATCACATCTCATGCTATAGGAAGGGTTTCAGGATTGGAATGGGAAGGATTTGGATATCACATCTCACGCTAAAGGAAGGGTCTCAGGTTTGGAAGGGGAAGGATTTGGATATCATATCTCATGTTATAGGACGGGTCCCAGGTTTGGTATTAGAAGCTTTGAGATATCACATCTCATGCTATAGGAAGGGTCTCAGGATTGGAATGGGAAGGAGTTGGATATCACATCTCATGCTAAAGGAAGGGACTCAGGTTTGGTGTAAGCATTGAGATATCACATCTCTGCTATCGGAAGGGTCTCAGGATAGGAATGGGAAGGACTTAGATATCACATCTCATGCTATAGGGAGGGTCTCAGGATTGGAATGGGAAGGAGTTGGATATCACATCTCAAGCTATCTCAGGATTGGAATGGGAAGGAGTTTGATATCACATCTCAAGCTATAGGAAGGGTCTCAGGTTTGGAAGGGGAAGGATTTGGACCTCACATCTCATGTTTTAGGACGGGTCTCAGGTTTGGTATTAGAAGCATTGAGATATCACATCTCATGCTATCGGAAGGGTCTCAGGTTTGGAAAGGGAAGGATTAAGATTTCACATATGTTATTGGATGGTTCTCAGGTTTGGTTTTAGAAGCATTAAGATATCACATCTCATGCTATAGGAAGGGTCTCAGGTTTGGAATGGGAAGGAGTTGGATACACATCTCATGTTATAGGAAGGATCTCAGGTTTGGTATTAGAAGCATTGTGATATCACATATCATGCTATAGGAAGGGTCTCAGGATTGGAATGGGAAGGAGTTGGATATCACATCTCATGCTAAAGGAAAGATCTCAGGTTTGGAAGGGGAAGGATTTGGATCTCACATCTCATGTTTTAGGACGGGTGTCAGGTTTGGTATTAGAAGCATTGAGATATCACATCTCATGCTATAGGAAGGATCTCAGGATTGGAATGGGAAGGAGTTGGATATCACATCTCAAGCTATCTCAGGATTGGAATGGGAAGGAGTTTGATATCACATCTCATGCTATCGGAAGGGTCTCAGGTTTGGAATGGGAAGGAGTTGGATATCACATCTCATGTTATAGGAAGGATCTCAGGTTTGGTATTAGAAGCATTGAGATATCACATCTCATGCTATAGGAAGGGTCTCAGGATTGGAATCGGAAGGAGTTGGATACCACATCTCATGCTATAGGAAGGGTCTCAGGTTTGGTATAAGCATTGAGATATCCCATCTCATGCTATAGGAAGGGTCTCAGCATTGGAATCGGAAGGAGTTGTATTTGACATCTCATGCCATAGGAAGGGTCTCAGGTTTGGTATAAGCATTGAGATATCACATCTCTGCTATCGGAAGGGTCTCAGGATTGGAATGGGAAGGAGTTGGATATCACATCTCATGCTAAAGGGAGGGTCTCAGGTTTGGAAGGGGAAGGATTTGGATATCACATCTCATGTTATAGGAAGGATCTCAGGTTTGGTATTAGAAGCATTGAGATATCACATCTCATGCTATCGGAAGGATCTCAGGTTTGGTATTAGAGGCATTGAGATATCACATCTCATGCTATCAGAAGGGTCTCAGGATTGGAATGGGAAGTATCGGATATCACATCTCATGCTAAAGGGTTGGTCTCAGGTTTGGTATTAGAAGCATTGAGATATCACATCTCATGTTATAGGAAGAATCTCAGGTATGGTATTAGAGGCATTGAGATATCACATCTCATGCTATAGGAAGGGTCTCAGGATTGGAATGGGAAGGAGTTGGATATCACATCTCATGCTAAAGGAAGGGTCTCAGTTTTGGTAGAAGCATTGAGATATCACATCTCATGGTATAGGAAGGGTCTCAGGTTTGGTATAAGCATTGAGATATCCCATCTCATGCTATAGGAAGGGTCTCAGCATTGGAATCGGAAGGAGTTGTATTTGACATCTCATGCCATAGGAAGGGTCTCAGGTTTGGTATAAGCATTGAGATATCACATCTCATGCTATCGGAAGGATCTCAGGTTTGGTATTAGAGGCATTGAGATATCACATCTCATGCTATCAGAAGGGTCTCAGGATTGGAATGGAAAGGAGTCGGATATCACATCTCATGCTAAAGGGAGGGTCTCAGGTTTGGTATTAGAAACATTGAGATATCACATCTCATGTTATAGGAAGAATCTCAGGTTTGGTATTAGAGGCATTGAGATATCACATCTCATGCTATCAGAAGGGTCTCAGGATTGGAATGGGAAGTATCGGATATCACATCTCATGCTAAAGGGAGGGTCTCAGGTTTGGTATTAGAAGCATTGAGATATCACATCTCATGTTATAGGAAGAATCTCAGGTATGGTATTAGAGGCATTGAGATATCACATCTCATGGTATAGGAAGGGTCTCAGGATTGGAATGGGAAGGAGTTGGATATCACATCTCATCCAATAGGAAGGATCTCAGGATTGGAATGGGAAGGATTTGGATGTCACATCTCTTGCTATAGGAAGGGTCTCAGGTTTTCTATTAGAAACATTGAGATATCACATCTCATGCTATAGGAGGGTTTCAGGATTGGAATGGGAAGGAGTTGGATATCCCTTCTCATGCTATAGGAAGGGTCTCAGGTTGGAATGGGAAGGAGTTCGATATCACATCTCATGTTATAGGAAGGGTCTCAGTATTGGAATGAGAAGGATTTGGATATCACATCTCTTGCTATAGGAAGGGTCTCAGGTTTTTTATTAGAAACATTGAGATATCACATCTCATGCTATAGGAAGGGTTTCAGGATTGGAATGGGAAGGATTTGGATATCACATCTCATGCTAAAGGAAGGGTCTCAGGTTTGGAAGGGGAAGGATTTGGATATCATATCTCATGTTATAGGACGGGTCCCAGGTTTGGTATTAGAAGCTTTGAGATATCACATCTCATGCTATAGGAAGGGTCTCAGGATTGGAATCGGAAGGAGTTGGATACCACATCTCATGCTATAGGAAGGGTCTCAGGTTTGGTATAAGCATTGAGATATCCCATCTCATGCAATAGGAAGGGTCTCAGCATTGGAATCGGAAGGAGTTGTATTTGACATCTCATGCCATAGGAAGGGTCTCAGGTTTGGTATAAGCATTGAGATATCACATCTCTGCTATCGGAAGGGTCTCAGGATTGGAATGGGAAGGAGTCGGATATCACATCTCATGCTAAAGGGAGGGTCTCAGGTTTGGTATTAGAAGCATTGAGATATCACATCTCATGTTATAGGAAGAATCTCAGGTTTGGTATTAGAGGCATTGAGATATCACATCTCATGCTATCAGAAGGTTCTCAGGATTGGAATGGGAAGGAGTTGGATATCACATCTCAAGCTATCTCAGGATTGGAATGGGAAGGAGTTTGATATCACATCTCATGCTATCGGAAGGGTCTCAGGTTTGGAATGGGAAGGAGTTGGATATCACATCTCATGTTATAGGAAGGATCTCAGGTTTGGTATTAGAAGCATTGAGATATCACATCTCATGCTATAGGAAGGGTCTCAGGATTGGAATCGGAAGGAGTTGGATACCACATCTCATGCTATAGGAAGGGTCTCAGGTTTGGTATAAGCATTGAGATATCCCATCTCATGCTATAGATAGGGTCTCAGCATTGGAATCGGAAGGAGTTGTATTTGACATCTCATGCCATAGGAAGGGTCTCAGGTTTGGTATAAGCATTGAGATATCACATCTCTGCTATCGGAAGGGTCTCAGGATTGGAATGGGAAGGAGTCGGATATCACATCTCATGCTAAAGGGAGGGTCTCAGGTTTGGTATTAGAAGCATTGAGATATCACATCTCATGTTATAGGAAGAATCTCAGGTTTGGTATTAGAGGCATTGAGATATCACATCTCATGCTATCAGAAGGTTCTCAGGATTGGAATGGGAAGGAGTCGGATATCACATCTCATGCTAAAGGGAGGGTCTCAGGTTTGGTATTAGAAGCATTGAGATATCACATCTCATGTTATAGGAAGAATCTCAGGTTTGGTATTAGAGGCATTGAGATATCACATCTCATGCTATAGGAAGGCTCTCAGGATTGGAATGGGAAGGAGTTGGATATCACATCTCATGCTAAAGGAAGGGTCTCAGTTTTGGTAGAAGCATTGAGATATCACATCTCATGGTATAGGAAGGATCTCAGGATTGGAATGGGAAGGAGTTGGATATCACATCTCATCCAATAGGAAGGATCTCAGGATTGGAATGGGAAGGATTTGGATGTCACATCTCTTGCTATAGGAAGGGTCTCAGGTTTTTTATTAGAAACATTGAGATATCACATCTCATGCTATAGGAAGGGTTTCCGGATTGGAATGGGAAGGAGTTGGATATCCCTTCTCATGCTATAGGAAGGGTCTCAGGTTGGAATGGGAAGGAGTTGGATATCACATCTCATGTTATAGGAAGGGTCTCAGTATTGGAATGGGAAGGATTTGGATATCACATCTCTTGCTATAGGAAGGGTCTCAGGTTTTTTATTAGAAACATTGAGATATCACATCTCATGCTATAGGAAGGGTTTCAGGATTGGAATGGGAAGGATTTGGACATCACATCTCATGCTAAACGAAGGGTCTCAGGTTTGGAAGGGGAAGGATTTGGATATCATATCTCATGTTATAGGACGGGTCCCAGGTTTGGTATTAGAAGCTTTGAGATATCACATCTCATGCTATAGGAAGGGTCTCAGGATTCGAATGGGAAGGAGTTGGATATCACATCTCATGCTAAAGGAAGGGACTCAGGTTTGATAGAAGCATTGAGATATCACATCTCATGCTATAGGAAGGGTCTCAGGATTGGAATGGGAACGAGTTGGATATCACATCTCATGCCATAGGAAGGGTCTCAGGTTTGATATAAGCATTGAGATATCACATCTCTGCTATCGGAAGGGTCTCAGGATAGGAATGGGAAGGACTTAGATATCACATCTCAAGCTATCTCAGGATTGGAATGGGAAGGAGTTTGATATCACATCTCAAGCTATAGGAAGGGTCTCAGGTTTGGAAGGGGAAGGATTTGGATCTCACATCTCATGTTTTAGGACGGGTCTCAGGTTTGGTATTAGAAGCATTGAGATATCACATCTCATGGTATAGGAAGGGTCTCAGGATTGGAATGGGAAGGAGTTGGATATCACATCTC